>NW_008705587.1:209303-463859 GCF_000186865.1 Aureococcus anophagefferens
TTCGCGCGGACGACGGCGACGGCGCCGTCGCGCCGGCGCGCCGCGTCCGCCTCCACGGCGTCGCGCACGCGCGCGGCGCGCGGCGACGCGTTGTCGACGACGACGACGGGCGCCGCGGGGTGGTGCACCCGGATCGTGCGCAGGGCCGTGAGCAGCACCTTGAGGCCCAGCCGGTCGGACACGTGCGCGGGCACGGCGAAGCCGAGCGCCGCGCCGGCGCCGCCGCCGAGGAGCGCGTCGCAGCGGTCGCCGCGCGCGGCGACGCGCCGCGCGAGGGTCGACGCCGCGCGCGCCCGCTGGTCCGCCGACGGGTCGCAGGCCGACTCGCCCGTGGCGAGCGTCGCGCAGGTCCCGTTGCCGCAGCAGGGCTGCAGCGTCGCGTGGCAGAGCGCCCCGGGCAGCGCGCAGTCCGCGAAGGCGCGCTGGGACCACTCGGGCCGCCCGACGAGCACGTCCGCCGCGACGGTGCGCTGGCACCACGCGGGCAGCGCGCAGGCCGCCGCGAGGACGCCGAAGAGGAGGCTTCTCGCCACCATGCCAGTTGGGCAGCCCCTAAAAAGATCCTAAAACGTCCGTTGTTGCCTTTACGATAAATGCTGATGGCTCGGCTCGTTAGCCTGGCGCTGGTGCTGCCGTGGTGCCGAGCGAGCCTGCCGACGTACGACGCCTTCGCCATGGAGCCTCTGGGCGCCTTCGCGCCGGGCTACGCGTCGCGGCGGTCGCCGGACGCTCCCCTGGGGGCGCCGCTCGGCGGCGCGTCGACGGTGCTGCCCGGCGCGCGGCTCGCGGCCTGGCACCGCGTGCTCGCCCGGCTCGCGCGCCGCGAGCAGGCGGTCCTCACGGTGCTCGTGCTCGGCGGCTCCATGACGGCGGGCCGCATGGACGCGCGCGCGGACCGGCAGCAGGCGTCGCTCTTCGCCGCGGGCGCGCGCGTCGCCTACGGGTCGAGCGCCTGCGCGAACGCGACGACGACGGAGTCCTACGCGACGTGCGACCACGAGGTCACGGGCGACTGCAAGCCCTGCGCCTTCCCCGCGCGCCTCGGCGCCTGGCTCGCGCGCGTCTACCCGGCGACGGACGTCCGCGTGCTCAACTACGCCGTCGGCGCGTCGACGAGCCGGTCCATCCTGGGCATGCTCGGCGGCGAGCTCGAGGCCCTCGAGGCGGGCCACGTCGACGTCGCCTTCGTGAACTACGTCGACAACGACGTCGCGCGGGCCACGGACGCGGCCGCGACGGCCAAAATCGCCGCGGCGCACGAGGCGCTCCTGCGGCTCCTCCTCACGCGCAAGGTCGCCGTCGTCGACGTGGAGATGCAGGTGCCGGATAAGTCCGACGCCTGGCCCACGCACGCCGCCGTCTGCCGCCACCTCGGCGTGCCCATGGTCTCCTGGCGCCGCGGCGTCGCGGGCGACGAAAAGTCGTCGGTCGCGCGGCACCCGAACTGGGCCTTCCACCAGCTCATCGCCGACTGGCTGGCCTACGAGTGGGGCGTGCAGGGCGCCGCGGCGCTCCGAGGAAACGTCGACGCGTCGGACCCGCCGCTGCCGCCGCCGCTGCGGAGCCCGGACACGTCGGACGTCGTGTGGAAATCAACCACTGGTTTGGGGGGTCCCCACCAAACTTTACAACTCTCTATCTCGGTCAAATCGAAGTCGATTCGGCTGATTTTTGGACGAATCGATGGCTCTCGTCGAGTTCTCGAAGCACAGCGAAAGAGTCTGGTCCAAACCGTTCGATTACGCGCACATTGAAGTCGGGTTGAAGATTTGATTTCCACACAGGTCAGACGTCGTCTGCGCGGCGCCGCTGACGGACCTCGACGCGCACGAGCTCGCGGCGAGCCCCGCCGCGGTGTCGTCCGACGGCGCCTGGCGCTTCGGCGAGGACGCGCCGGGCAAGAAGGGCTGGATCGTCGACGACGCGCATGGTGGTGTGGTGAACTTCACCGTTCACACGCCGCCCGACGGCCGGGACCCCGTCGTCGGCGTCGGCTTCCTCGCGTCCTGGGATCCGTCCATGGGCGCCGTGCGCGTCGTCGTGGACGGCGACGCCGAGAACGCGGCCGTCCTCAACGCGTCGCGGCCCGGCGGCACGGCGTCGCAGACCGAGTACGCGCGGCTCTGCGTCGAGCCGCCGCGCTATTCGCCCTGCTTCCCGGCCTGCGGCGCGCCGACGAAGCGGCCCCTGCGCTTCGCGGCCCACAAGCCCGCGTCCTGCGACCGCGACCAGCGCCAGTGCGAGAGCGCGTGGCGCCGCTACGACGCCGCGCAGCGCGCGTCCACGGCGCGGTCCCTGTCCTTCGAGCTCCTCCCGCGGCCCGGCGCGGCCTCGAACCGGTTCGTGTTGCGCTACGTCGTCACGTGTTAGATGAGCGTGTCGCGATCGAGGTCGTGGGGGTTCCGGGTGTACCCGCCGGAGGATCCCCAGAAGCTCCGCAGCAAGCAGTCACACGCGAGGCTCAGCGCGCCCGCCGTCCTCGCTTTTGCCACGTCCCCCGACGTCACCGTGGGCTCCGTCGTGCGAAAGAGCAGCTCGCAGGGCGCCTGCTCCCAGGGCCGCCGCTTCGCGGTCGCCGCCGTCGCGGGCTCGCCGTCGACGGCGACGAGCGTGTGGCCGACCTTGACCCGGCCGAGGAGCGGCGACGCGGCCGCGATCCGGGCGATCTTCGGCGCGCCGCGCTCAAAGTCCGCGCGGAGCGGGCCCGGCGCGAGGACGACGACGTACTCGCGGTAGAGGACGTAGCCCGCGTCGTCGTAGACCTTGCGCGTCTCGCGGTCCTTGCGCTCGTCCGGCGCGACCTTGGACGACGCGGCGCGCGACTGGCGCACGCCCGCGAGGCCCGCGGCCAAAACCCGCTGCCGCCGCGCGAGCGCCGCGCGCGTGTCGCGCAGGTCCGGCGAGGCGCAGACGCGCTCCATGCGCGAGTTCGTGCACAAATTCTGGAACGCCGGCATCGACGGCGCGTGGGCGAGGACGAGGCGCAGGACGTCGTCGGGCAGCCCCATGAGGCCCACCGGACGTTCGGGCGTGGGGTTGGGCTTGGTTCCCTCGAGGGAGATGTGCTCCGGGACGACTCCCTGCCTCGCCATAGTAAAAATGCTCTAGGGGTGCGTTCTATAAGCTAGGTTTTTCGCCTGCATTCCCCACGGGTGTACGCACAAGCCAGGGAAAGCACAAACCTGTGTTCAACAAGTGCGATTGTTGCACTCGGATCTCGTCGGAGCATGGCTCGTTGCCGAGTCGCAGCGCTGCTGCTGCTCCGCGCCGCGGCCGCCTTCGTCGCGCCGCGCCCGCTGCCGCCGCTGCGCAGCCTGCGCCGCGCCGCGCCCGCCTTCGTCGCGCCGCGCCCGCCGCCGCCGCAGCGCAGCCTGCGCCGCGCCGCGGCGCCCGTCGACGCCGCGGAGGAGATCTGGTGCCCCAACGGAGAGTGCGAGGTACTCACCGATGCGGCGCCGGACCAGGAGGAGCTGTCGCTGAAGGAGCGGGTGCTCTCCTGGCTGGGCCGGCGGCGGAGCCGCAACGTCGAGCCCGGGAAGCTCGTGCTCGTGCGCCACGGCGAGTCGACGTGGAACGCGAACAAGACGTTCTCGGGCTGGGTCGACGTCGACCTCAACGGCGTCGGCGAGCGCGAGGTCGAGCACGCGGCGCGCCTCATGATGGAGCGGGGGCTCACCATCGACGTCGTCTACACGTCGCTCCTCAAGCGGGCCATCCGGTCCGCGTGGATCCTCCTCCGCGAGTCGAAGCAGTCGTTCCGCCCCGTCGTCAAGGACTGGCGGCTCAACGAGCGCCACTACGGCGCCTTCCAGGGGCGGTCCAAGCCGGGCCTGGCGGCGCTGCTGGGCTACGAGCAGGTGCGCGACTACCGCGCGGGCTTCGTCGCGCGGCCGCCCGCGCTGCCGCGGCACCACGCGCTGTCGCCGTTCCGCGAGCGCAAGTACACGGGCGTCGCGGCCGACGACCTGCCGCTGACGGAGTCGCTGCGGGACTGCCTCGAGCGCGCGCTGCCCGTCTACGAGGACCGCATCAAGGCCGACGTGCTCGACGGCAAGGACGTCGTCGTCGTCGCGCACGGCAACGCGCTGCGGGGGTTAGTGAAGGCCATCGACGGCCTCAGCGACGACGTCATCGAGAACGTGGCCATCCCCAACGGCATCCCCCTGGTCTACGAGTTCGCGCGGAGCGCCGCGGGCGACCTCGTGCCCGTGCCCGGCGAGAACGCCGAGGGCCAGCTCAGCGGCGAGTTCCTCGAGGAGAAAGGAGCGCTCCGCGAGGCGTTGGAATTCGAACGCGCGCGGACGCGGCCCGAGTCGCTCGCGGACCCGTCCGAGGACATCTCGCGGCTCTGGGGCGTCGACAAGTCGACGGTGCTCTCGCCCCTGGAGCAGAGCCTCGCGAAGCTCCAGAAGGAGCGGCGGCTCATGGCGGCGGCGGCGGCCGAGTTCAACGTGCCCGTGGAATACCGCGTCGCGGACGACGTCGTCCGCAAGGTCACGCGCGGCGCGCTGCGCGAGGAGCTCGCCCGGGAGAAGGCGAGCAATGTTTTCAAGGGCACGCGCGGCGCGCTGCGCGAGGAGGTCGCCCGGGAGAAGGCGAGCAAGGTGTCCTTCGCGCCCGGTGCTAAAACGGCCGCGTCGTCCGCGGTCTACAAGGACGCGTTCGAGGCGGCCGCGGCCGCGCCGCGGCGGCGCCGGTCGGTTAGGCCGCCGGCGCCGGGCGAGGCGCGGCCGCCGCTCGTCGTCATCATCCGCCACGGCAAGACGACGCACAACAAGCTCGGCCTCTTCACGGGCTGGGAGGACGCGCAGCTCGCGCCCGAGGGCCGCGCCGAGGCCGCGGCCGCGGGCGCTTTGATGCGCGCGCACGGCGTCGAGGTCGACGTCGTCTACACGTCGTGGCTCACGCGGGCCATCGAGACGGCGTGGCTCGTGCTGAGCCCCTTGGACGCGCTCTGGGTGACGATCCACAAGAGCTGGCGCCTCAACGAGCGCATGTACGGGCGGCTCACGGGGTTGAGCAAGCGCATGATCAAGCAGAAGCACGGCGACGACCAGTTCATGAAGTGGCGCCGGGGCTACCGCGAGCGGCCGCCGCCGGCGAGCCCCTTCAGCCCCTTCTACCCGGGCAACGACGAGCGCTACCAGAAGTACGTGTCCGACGTGCCGATCTCGCTCCGCCAGTCGCTCATCCGGTCCCTGGGCCACGGGCGCCTCGAGCTGCACCGCAAGTTCCCGCGGGCCGAGTCGCTCAAGGACTGCATGGACCGCACGATCCCCTACTACCAGAACACGATCTACCCGCAGACCATCGCGAAGAACCGGACGGTGCTCATCGCGTCGTCCGAGAACGCGATCCGCGGCCTGCTCATGCACCTCTGCGACATCCCCATCGCCAACATCTCCAACGTCGAGATCCCGACGGGCGTGCCCCTCATCTACGACATCGCCGGCCGCTGCGTCCACCTCTTCGACGACGGGCAGCTGCCGAAGCCCCGGGACCGCTACGACTTCGGCGAGGCCGCGGACCTCCTGTTCCGCCCCTGCGACTACGACGACGACGACGGCTGCGACCTGCTGGACCCCCACCTCTACCTCGACGACAAGTTCCACCGCGGCGACGACGGGGGGCTCGGCCCCGACAGCGAGGCCGCGGCGGAGCGCGAGGCCTGGGAGCGCGTCCTCGAGATCGGCGAGGACGACGAGTTCACGACGGAGGAGCGCGACTTCTGGGTCAAGGAGATCCGCGAGGGCGCGACGGAGTTCGACGACGAGCCCGTCGAAGTCGAGATCTAAGGTCGTGTGTTGTGTTGCAGTTTGGGTGTTCTCGGACTGCATCGTAAGTTGACGGCACGTTTGAACACTTTGCGAAACGCTCCGGAGCGCGAACCTTCTCGCACGTCGTCGGCAGCCACCATGAAACACAGCAGCCAGAAGCGCCAGGCGCACACGCCGCTGCCCCGCGGCTCGAAGAAGACGCACACGCTGCCCCGCGGCTCCAAGCGCTACGTCGGTCGCAGCGTGACCAAGGCGTTCGCACGCGAGGACAATGGCGTGATGGACGTCTTCAGCGGTCATGTCGTCGACTACGACGCCCGCGATCGTTTCTACCGGATTCTCTACCACGACAACGACGTCGAGCAGGTGGACCACGACGAGCTCGCGGACATCTTGGACGCGGACGCGGACGACGTGCACCCGCGCGGCTTTGGCAAGGTCACCTCGGTGGAGCTCGAAGCGGACCTTCGCTGTGCGGCGGCGCTCCCATCGCTGCACGGGCCGACGCTATACTTGAAGATCGGGAAGTTGGACATCGACGCCCGCGGCGAGGTCGAGACGGGGGACGAGGTGCTCTTCGCCTTCGCAGGCGCGCCCCTCGCCCGCGACGAATTCGGCTGGTATCTGGGAACGATCAAGTCGGCCCTCACGCGCGCCGAGAAGAAGAAGTTCCCGGGTTGCCACGCCTGGTGCTGCTTCGACACTGCGACGGATCCGAAGAACTACCGGCTCTGCGCCGCCTACGGGATCAAGGCCTCGAAGGTCCAGATCGCGATCACCACGGACGACGCCCACCGCGGCTCGCTCTGGGCGAAGGTGCGGACGACGGTCGACGTCGGGCAACACGCCGGCCCGGGGAAGCCCCGGAAGAGCCAACCATCGGACGTGGACTCGCTCCAGGACCCCGCCTGAGGCGGAGACGCGCCGAGTCCCCCGCGCGCCCCGACCTCCCCGCGCCGCGACCGCCGACTCATGGACAGATTTGACGTGGCGGGGCGCGCGTATGGCGCGCCTACGCGTTGACGGAGAAGACGGCGGGCTTGTCCGGCGCGGAGCCGCCGAGGCCGATGGGGTTGGACGTGCCGAGGTCCTCGAGGGGCATGTACTCCGCGAGGATGCCGCGGACCTGGTCCCGCATCTGCGCCTGCGTGTGCTTCCAGTAGGCGAGCCCCGCGAGGAGCATGACGACGACGATGGCGACGACGAGGAGGAAGACGGCGTACCAGGGGATGCCGCTCTTGACCGTCTCCTTGGTCTTGGTGACCTCGGGCGTGACGTAGGGCGCGACGGAGTCGGCGAGGCACTTCGCGTACGCGTCCGACGACACGAGCGCCGCGGCCTCGACGCAGTCGCAGGCCGGTGGGAGCGCGTCGCGCGCGTAGCCGTGGCACACGGTCGACAGCACGTTGAGCGGGCTCAGGCCGCCCCAGACGACGGCGTCGTTGACGATGCACTCCGGTACGTACACAATGTTCTTGTTCTCCAGCTCCGCGACCTCGTGGTCCAGCACGGCGTTGGGGCCGCCGTCGAGCCCCCCGCTGTCCGCGACGCAGGCGTCGACGTAGGCCTCGTCGACGCCGGCCTCGCGCATGGCCCGCGACCGGCAGCCGGCGTCGACGAAATCCTCCGCGGTGCCGCAGAGCTCGGAGAAGTTGCCCACGTAGTCCCACCACGTCTCGCCCACGCCGACTTGGTCGGACTCGGCCTGGTCCTTGCCGCCGTAGCGCTTCCAGACGCAGGTGCGCCGCAGGTTCTCCGCGACGACGTCCGCGCCGGCGATGCCGTCCGCGCGCTTCCCGTCCGGGTCCGGCGCGCAGTAGCGGCCCCCGTTCGTGCACAAATTGCCGCAGAGCTCGTCGTCGGACGCCAGCTTGAGGTCGCAGCCGTAGTGGGACCCGTTGTACGTGTAAAAGTGCGGCGTGAACAGCTGCTTCGTGCCGAGCGCGAGCACCGTGGCCTTGAAGTCGCGCAGGAAGTCGAGGCTCGCCTCGTCGATGGACGTCGTCCAGAGCTCCCACTCGACGCGCGCGTCGGGCGCGGGCACCGTGTACTCCAGCGACGCCTGGACGAGCGACTCGACGATCCAGGGGTCGCGTTTGCACTTTTGCCCCGGGTACGCGCCGCACCTGAAGTAGTCGCGGATCGCGTCGCCGTCCTCCTTGTAGAGCATGACCGACGCGATGGAGATGTCGCTCCCGGAGCCGTCGTCGGCCATGATGGGCTCCTGGCCCTCGCACCGCGCCTGCGGCTCGCACGCCGTGCCGCAGACGCAGCGGTCGTCCGCGATGACCAGGCCCGACGCGCCGAGAGCCTGGGCGTTGCGCGCCTTGACGACGAAGGTGCAGCCGCCGCGCTCGGCGAACATGAGGTAGGGCGACGAGACCGCGCCGCGCATGCTCGCGTCGACGTCGCAGAGCGTCGAATTCGCGTAGACGAGCCTCTGGCTCAGCGACTCGTCGTACTTGGGCTGGCCGAAGAGCGCCGCGACGTGGGCGTAGCCGCCGTCCTTGTTGAGCTGGGCGGGGATGGCGATGTTGAAGAGCGTCGAGCCCGCCGAGGCGCCTCCGGCCAGGAGAAGCGCCGCCGCGCCGCCGACGCGCATCGTGGCGGACGGAGGCTTCGCGACGCGTCGGAGGCGAAGCGGGCCGCGACGGCGGAGAACGCCTAGGGCGGCGGCCGGGAGCGGGCGAGGCGCGGCGGCGGCGGTGGCGTCGCGTTCCGCACTCCGTGGCTCCGCGGTCGTCTCGAGCCGCTCGAACCCCGAGGGGGTTGACCGCCGGTATGCCTGGTAGTATGCGCCCGCTATGCGGGCTTTATGCGGGCTTTATGCGGGTGTTATGCGGGTGGTATGCGGGTGGTATGCGGGTGGTATGCGGGTGGTATGCTGGTGGTATGCGGGTGGTATGCGGGTGGTATGCGTCTGCTATGCCGGTGGTATGCGTCTGCTATGCCGGTGGTATGCGGCTGCTATGCTGGTGGTATGCGCCTGCTATGCTGGTGGTATGCTGGTGGGCTGCTATGCTGGTCTTATGCGCCTGCTATGCTGGTGGTATGCGGCTGCTATGCTGGTCTTATGCGCCTGCTATGCTGGTGGTATGCGCCTGCTATGCGCCTGCTATGCGCCTGCTATGCGCCTGCTATGCGCCCGCTATGCGCCCGCTATGCGCCCGCTATGCGTCTGCTATGCGGCTGCTATGCGGCTGCTATGCTGGTGTATGCCGTGGCTGGTGTATGCCTGGTGGTCGGCCCCCTCTGCTCGAACCTGGCTCGAACGCCGCGCCGGGCGCCGCCCGCGCGCCGCGGCGCGCAGAACGCCTCGCAGACGCGTCGTACAGACACGTTACGACCCGCCCTTGCGCTCGAAGTGCTCGTACTCGACGGAGAAGAGCCCCGCGACGAGGAGCGCGCGCTGCCGCTGGGACGCGCCCGCGGGGAACTCGACGAGGAAGCTGTCGAACTGGTTCAGGCAGCGGCAGAGCGTGTTGCAGCAGGACTCGTCGCCGCCGGCGGGCGCGAACGTCTTCTGGACGTGGCTCACGACGGCGCCGGACTCGTCGAGGACGTCGATGACGAGGTCGGGCCGGCAGCACGTCGCGCCGCAGCAGTTGTTGTGCTCGCCGCAGCAGCAGGAGTTGAACCGGAGCGTGAAGCCCGGCTCGGTCTCAGAGGTCACGCGCGCGAAGAAGGTGCACAGGCAGCAGCACGTCCACCACTTCTCGTCGAACGACGACGTCCCCGCCGCGGGCTCGAAGGCCTCGACGACCTCGCCGACGACGCGGCCGCCCTCCTCGACGAGCGATAGGCGCAAGCGCAGACTCTCGGGCCGCGTCCGCACCAGGACGAGGCCGACGCACGCGCCCAGGACGCCGAAGACGAGCTCCGCGATGCCTCCCAGCGGCACGGCCACGAAGAAGGGCAGCGCGTACGTCACGACGCGCCCGAGGAACAGGCCGACGCCGGCGCACAAGCCGATCGTCGCCTTGATGCCCATGCGGAACGGCCGCGCGAGGCGGAAGCGCTCGATTCCCGCGCCCTCGTCGGAGCCGTCGACGGACTCGAAGAAGTGCATGGTCAGGGCCCGGAAATTCAGACAGCCGCAGCAGGCGAGCGCCGCGCGCCAGCCGCACTTCGACTCCTCGTGCGCGACGAGCGCCGCCGGCAGCGCGAGCAGATCCTTGTTCGTCGGCCGCCAGCGCGCCGCGTCCGTCGGCGACGCCGCGACGGCGCGGCCCTCGGGCAGCGCGGAGACCTTGTACCTGTTCTTGGCCTCGTAGGGCAGACCGAGGCCCTGGGCGAAGGACTCGAGGAACTGCGTCTCCTGGCGCACAACGACGCCGCGCATCTTCTCCAGGTCGGCGGCGACGAGGTCGACGGCTACGGCGGCAGGAATGAGCGGCGACACCATGGTCGAGCCGAGCTCGACGTCGCCGCTCGGCTGGTCGACGACCGCGATCATCGTCAGCTCGGCGCGCTGCGTGAGGCGCAGTTCGAGCACTGCGCTGCGAGAGAGACGTGAGGCGCAGGTCGTGCACTGCGCTGCGAGAGAGCAGCTCGACCTTATGCTCGCGCATCGCGTGAGGCGCGCGGCTGCGAGACGCGGGCCAGACTCAGACTGCAATATGAGTTCAAGTTTACATCAACGTCTCGGGAGGTGTCCGGATCCGGGTCACGCCCCTTAAAGCACCGCGCGCCCTAGTCGAGGTGGTGCTCCATCTTGTGGCGCATGATGGGGAGGAGCTGGGCCCGGGGCGCGGCGAGGAGCGGCTCCGCGTCCGCCGCGGTCGGCGCGCCGCCGGCGGTCTCGGGCGCCGCGGGCGCGCCGCCGCCGTTCTCGTTGAGCGCGCAGCAGCAGTTGAGGGGCACGAGGGCGCCGGCGCAGAAGCAGAGGCAGAGCGTGCAGTAGATGACGTTGCCCTCGACGTGGCAGAGGCCCTGGTCGATCTCGAAGAACATGAAGTCGACGAGGAGACTCGTCGCGATGGCGTTCGCCTTGTCCATGGCGCTCACCGACGGGTCGAAGGTCACCTCGAAGTTGTCGCTGTCCGTGCAGAGCGCCTTGCAGGCCTCGCCGCAGTCGCGCGGCGCGAGGTGGCGGATCGTCGCCACGGGCGCGTCGTCGCGCTTGACGACGAACGTCGAGTCGCAGCACATCTCGCTCCAGCCGCCGAAGCACGTCGGCCCCGTCATCTTCGTGTCGAGCTGGTCCTGGGCGTTCAGGATCTCCAGCGTGGGCACGAGGCAGCCGCCCAGCGGCGCCGGCTGGCGGATGAGGGAGAGCTTCGTCGCGGGGTTGATGTTGCCCGGCTCGCCCTGGACCAGGCCCTCGTGGACGATCATCTCCTCGGCGCAGAATTCGCCGAGGATGGGGCAGAAGAGGCACTGGCGCGGGCCGTTGCAGTTGCACTTCATGCCCTTGCGCTCCAGGGTGATGAGGGTCTCGTTCGTGTCGTGCGCGTTGATGTGGAGGAGCAGGTTGTTGTGCGGCTTGCAGCAGACGCGGTCGCAGCCGCCGCTCTGCTCCTTGGCGTTGAAGAGGAGGGTGTCGCGGCCGTGGGCGTCGGCGCCGCCGCCGAAGATGCGGTACTCGTTGGACTGCTCGCAGCAGCCGCCGGAGACGGCCTCGAAGCCGTGGATCTTCTGCTGGATCTTGACGCCCTGCGAGCTCTCGAGCATCTGGGCCATGCCGGCGATGCCGTGGAGCCGCGCGGGGCCCATGACCATCTTGATGGCGCTGTTCACGCCCGCGACGCCCGCCGACACGACGGCGGCGCCCGCGGCGCCGGCCGCCGCGACGCCGCCGACGAGCGCCGCGCCGACGGCGACGGGCTGCGCGGCCATCATCGCGGGCTGCGCCGGCGGCACCTGCACCTGGAAGGCGCCGCCCTCGGGCAGGCCCGGGGGCACGACGACCGTGAACTGCGCGCCGCTCGGGGCCGCGACCATCATCTGCGCGCCGGCGGGCGTGCCCGGCGGCACCGCCACCATCATCACCTGGGGCACGTCGAACCCCTGCACCATCGCGGGGACCTCCATCTCGGGGTTGACCTACGCGTCATTTTTTTCGTTAGTTGCTTCGTGATTGGAAGACCGTCGCGACCGCGCGACGCCGGGCGCGACCTTCGCCATGACGCGAGCGGTTGTCGAAGAGCGTTGGAGAGTGCTTGACGTGATTGAGAGCTGGATTGATTGCTGGGCTGCCCCGCTTGAGGTCTGCAATTTGAGGGAACCATGGCGATGAGGCGCGCTTTCATTCACGAGGTTCTTGTCATCCGCGGCGTCGCAATGCAGCGGCTCGTCAAGGCGACGGTGCCGGAGCGCTACGGCGACTCCACCGTCGAGGAGATCATGCTCCTGGACTGGGTGGGCCACGTCGACGAGAGCGCGGGGTCGCGCATCCTCGCGAAGCCGTGCGACGACGTCGCCGGCGACGAGTGCCGCACGCCGGAGATGCGCAAGACGGTGCGCGTCGGCGTGCGCATCCTGGCGTTCAAGGTGCGCGACATCCACCTCAGCGCGACCCTCAAGGCCCTGCGGCGCGTCGGCGTCGGCGAGCACTTTGGGGCCATCGACGTGCTGGACGTGCGGACGACGACGGAGCGCGCGACGGCCGCGCGGCGGTCGCGGCGCGGCCGCTGCTGCCCGAGCCTCGGCGACCGGCTGAGCACGCTCGAGATCCACGCGACCATCGAGGCGGGGAGCCACCTGACGGCGGACCACTGCTGCTGCGTCGTGCTCGCGTCGTTCATCGCGGCGATCGGTCTGCTGAGCGACGCGTCGTCCATCGTGCTGGCCGCCTTCTTCATCTCGCCGCTCATGACCATGCTGCTGGGGGCCACCTGGGGCGCCTGCGTCGGCGAGTGGCGCCTCGCGCGGCGGGCGCTGCGGAACATGGCGCTCGACGCGTGCATCTGCGTCGCCGTGGGAGGGCTCGTCGGCGCGGCCATCGGCCTGCTCCTGCCCCACAGCGTCGGGGGCCTGACGGCGCCCATGCACGCGGGCGCCCACGGCAAGGCCTGGGGGTCCATCACCGTCAACTCGGGCGAGATCCTGAGCCGGGGCCCGCCCGTGTCGAACCTCGTGCTCTCGGCGTTCGTCGCGACTTTTTCCGGAGTCGCGCTCGCGCTGGGCTACTCGGGGGGCATCTCGTCGGCCCTCGCGGGCGTCGCCGTGTCGACGGCGCTGCTGCCGCCCCTCGTGAACGCGGGCCTCATGACGGCGCTGTCCGTCGCGTATCCGACGGCGCGGTCGCAGCGCGGCGACACGCTGCTCTTGATCGCGTACAACTCGCTGGCCATCTACGTCGTCAACGTCTGCCTCGTCTGCGGCCTGAGCTACGTCACGCTCAAGTTCAAGCGCGTCGGCGGCCGGTCGCTGTCGGGCATCCGCCAGGTCTTCGCGCCGACGCCGCGGTCGTCCGCGCACGCGTGGCACGACTCGAACGTCGACCACCGCCACACGTGGCCCGACGACTCCAACGAGTCCAAGTCCTTCTGCGCCTTGGACGAGACGCTGTCGCCCCGGGACCGCCTCGACTCGCTCCCCGACGCCATGCACCTGAGCCTCCCGGCGGCGAAGCCGCGCGCGCGGACGCTCGACGGCGACGCCGGCCTCGCGGTGCCCCTCCTCGCGGCCGCGGAGTCGCCGGCGCGGCCCGAGGCGCCCGGCCAGCGAGCCGTGCCCCTCCTCGCCGAGGCCCCAAAGCTCCCCGACGACCTCGTCTGATAAAACCGAGCCCGTCCATCCTTATAGGATCGGGCAGAGCGCGTCGACCTCGCCCATGTAGAGGCGGTCCAGGAAGGGCGGCGTCTCGTCGAGCTCGCCGTCGACGTTCGTCCGCGCGCGGTCCGTCGCCGCCACGGCGCCGTGCGGCGCCGCGCCGGCGACCTTGCCCGCAGCCGCGGCCGCGCGGCGCAGGCTCCGGTCGGACCAGGCCGGGTCGAGCTCGAGGAGGAGGGCGTCGTCCTCGCCCACGACGCAGAGGACATGCGAGGCGCGGACGACGTCGCAGAAGGCGTCGACGAAGCCCTCCGGTGCCTCGAACACCGCGGCGGCGTCCGCGGTCCACCTCAGCACGACGTCGGACTGGGCCTGGTCCCGCAGGAGCCGCGCGAGGCCCGCGACGACGCCGTTCGCGCCGGGCGCGTGGCGCCAGGCCCGGCCGAAGGCCCCGAGCGCGTCGGCGGCGCCGCGGACGCGCGCCCACGCGCACGGCGGCTCCGCGGCCGCCGCCGGCAGCGCGGACGCCTTGGCGAGGAAGTTCCGGCGCCGCGCGTCGAGGGCGGCGGCGTGCGCCGCCGCGCGCGCCGCGTCCTTGAGCGCGAGGTAGCGCGCGCGCAGCTCCGGCGACGCCGCCGCGGCGCGGAGGCCGCAGGACCGCTCGAGCGGCGTCTCCGGCGCCATGTTTATCGTTGTGGCGGGTGCGGATGGATCGCTCGACTGGATGAATTCTATTAAAGCGGCGGCTTCGGCGTCGTTATTTCTAAAGAAGTTGCCGCAGGCGGCCAGCCAGGCGCGCTCGGCGTCGTTGGCGGGCTCCATCGTCTTGGCTGCTCGTTGTTGGCGCGTCGGGTCGCTGCCCCACGACGTTTGCAAGTCGATTGTTTTTGTGGTTTTTGGCGACATCAACATTTTGTTGCACCTCGTTAATGCGAGGGCACTGGGGAAACTTCTGGGGAAACTTCGGGGGAACGTCGCCGAAATCACGAAAACAACGGAGCCCTTACTGCCACCCGCGCTGCGCCTGCGTCTGCAGCCACGCGTAGTTCTTCTGGCGGTCCGTCGTCTTGGCGTCCTTCGCGGCCCGCGTCGTCCGCGCGGCCTCGTCCGCGAGGAACGCGGCGTCCTTGCGGAGCTCGCGGAGCGCGCCCTTGTGCTCCTTCTTCATCTCCTTCTTGAGCTTCTTGAGCTCGGCCTTGGGCGTCTTGTCGAGGTGCGCGTCCTTGCGGACGACGAGCCGCCGCTCGAGGCGCGGCTCGAGCGTCGGCGCGACGTCCGGCGCGGCCGCGCGCTCCGCGCGCGCGGCGGCCTCGGCCTCGCGGTGGTCGAGCGCGCGGCGCCGCGCGGCGTCGAGGGCCGCGGCCGCGTCGTCGACGGCCTGGACGAGGCCCGCGTGGGCCTTGCGCTTTTTGAGGGCCTTGCGGAGCGCCTTGAGCCCTCTTCGCAGCGGCCGCGCGAGGTCCGGCGCCGCGGCGCGATTCGCGTCGCAGACCGTGAAGGCGACGGCCTCGGCCGCGAGCGACGCGAGGGCGCCGACGAGGGCCGCGCCGAAGGCCGCGTCGGTCGCCGCCGCCGCGCCGCGGAGCGCGAGGCGCGGCGGCGCCGCGGCGTCGTCGCGCGGCGTCCACGCGGCCGCGGCCTTGACGATGGCCGCGGCGGCTTTAGGCGCGACGGCGCCCGGGAGGAGCGGCGGCTCGTCGCCCGCGAGGGCCTGGATCGCCGACGCGACGAAGGCGAAGAGCTCGGGCACCCAGGCCGTGCGGCCGCGCGCGTTGAGGCCCGCGTACTCGAGGCACGCGGCCGCGGCGAGGCACCCCGCGGCGACGGCGCCCGCGTCGCCGCGGCCGCCCGCGCCCAGAGCCTTGGCCAGCGCGAGCGTCGCGAGGTGCGCGACGCGGCCCGCGTCGTCGTCCGCGGAGCAGAGCACCGCGTCGTAGCGCGCGAGCGCCTTGAGCGCGAGGACCGCGCCCGGCGACGGCGCGCCGCCGCCGGCCTCGAGCGCCGGCGCGAGCAGCGCCCGCTCGACGAGCGCGGCGGCCGCCGCGGGGTCGAGGTCCTCGAGCACGCTGCCGAGGCACGACGCGTACGCGGCGACGGCGCCCGCGGCGTCGTCGCCGCGCCAGAGGCCGTCGCCCGCGGCGACCGCCGCGGCGACGACGGCCTCGCAGAAACGCTCGTAGCTCGGCAGATTCGCGCGCGCGAGTCGCGGCGTGAAGCCGGCGACGAGCCGCTCGAGCACGAGCGCGACGTCGCCGCCCCGCGCCGCGTGGGCGTCGACGAGGGCCTCGAGCTCCGCCGCCGTCTGGGGCAGCGCGTCGAAGACGTAGGGCACGTCCGACGCCTCCTCCTCCTCCGCCTCCTCCGGTTCCTCCGCGTCCTCCTCCTCGTCCTCGTAGCCCTCGGGCTTCGTCATGCCGTACCAGGGGTCGCTCTTGTCGCGGGCCCAGGGGTCGTCGACGCGGCGGCGCTTCGCGGGCCCGACGTCGCGGCCCTCGAGGCGCTGCGTCCGCAGGCTCTCGAGGCGCCGCAGGTCCTCGAGCCGCGCGCGCGCGCGCTCCTCGGGCGACACGGACGGGTTCGACGCCTGCACGCGCTTCTCGAAGGCCATGGACCGGAGCTCGACCTCGTAGTCGTCCTCGTCGAGCTCGCGCTTGTCCTTGTCGCGGAAGTCGAGCAGTTTCGCGAGGTCGCCGAAGCCCTCGTCCATCTTCTCGAGGTCCGCGGCGAGGCGCTGGCCCCAGGCCTTGCGCTCCTCGCGCTCCTGCTTCGTCTTGTCGATCATGTCGCCGATGAAGTCCTTGGTCCGCGCCCGCGCGTCCTCGGTGCCGTCGCCGAAGTGCGCCGCCTGCTCCGCGCGCCGGTCCGCGGGCCCCGCCTCGTCGCCGTCGAAGAAGAACGTCTCGGACGCGCGGATGGCGCCCTCGCTCAGGGGCACGCCGCCGTGCGTGAGGTCGCCGAAGCCGCCGCCGTCGTCGAGCGCGTAGGCGCCCCGCCGCGCGCGCGCGCCGCCGCGGCTCCGCGCCGCGCGCTCGCGCTGGAACCGGAGCAGCATCTTGTCGTCCTCGTCCAGGCCCGGCTCGCCCTCGCCGATGCGCTTGTCGTCGAACTCGTTCTCGCGCCGCTCGCGCGCGAGCTCGCCGAGCAGGCCCGCCTTGCGCCGCTCGTCGCCCTTGGCCCGCGACCGCCCGACGTCGCGCACGGCGCCCTTGACGCGGTGGTTCAGCACCACGGGCCGCTTCCGCTTGTTGCCCACGGTCTCGAAGGGGTTCGACGCCTTCGACTTGCCGCCGTTGCCGCGGCCCTTCTTGCCGCCGGCCATCCTGCTGCGCGACGACGCTGCGGAGAGGCGCAGCCGAGCGGATCGCCAGCCCGAGCGGCGTGCGCCTCACCACAGGCTTCACCATACCTCGCCAGACGGCAACATGGCCCGATTCCCCTCGCGCAGAGCCCCACTCTGCGGGGAGCACATCGGACGGGGCTTAGGGCGTAGGACACAACAGGGAAACGGGGCGGCGCGAGGCCGCGGACTTCCGGCCGCGCGCGGCGAGCGCCCCTCAGCCCGCGATGGACCGAAGGGCGAGGAGCGCGTGGGAGACCTCGAGCGCGTCGGGCTTCCCGACGGTGCGCCGGAGCATCTTCGAGAAGTGGCCGTTGGCGTGCGTGCGGACCTGGGTCACGGTCTTGGTCGGGATGAGCTCCTTGATGAGCTTCCACTTCTTGCCGAAGCGCTCGAGGCCGTCGAGGAAGAGCTCGTGCTCGCGCGCGGTCCAGCGCTCGCGCGTGCGCTTCGCCTTGGGCTCCGCGGAACCGCCGCCCTCGGCGCTCCGGGGCCGCTTCGCGCCGCGCGCGGCGCCCGCGGCCGAGCCGTCGTCGGACGCGGGCGACGGCGGCCGGCCGGACTCGCGCGCGAGCGCCGCCGTCCAGGGCGCGAGGCGCAGGGCCGTCGCGGGCGCGAGGACGAGGACCGGCGGCGGCGCGAGGAGGGCCGGCGGCGGCGCGAGGAGGGCCGGCGCCGGCGGCGCGGCGGCCGCGGCGGCCGCGCGCGGTTCCGGCGCGGCGGCCGCGGACGGCAGGGCGACCCAGTCGCCGGCGGGCGTCTGGCCCCAGGGCACGACGTCGCCGCGCGTCGGGCCGGGGCCCCAGGGGTAGGGGTAGCCGCCCGCGGCGCCGGGGCCGCGCGCGTGCGACCGCTCGATGGCCGCGTACCAGCGCGGCGCGCGCGGTCCGGGCGTCCGGGCGGCGGCGGCGGCGGCCGCGGGCGCGGCGGCGTTCGCGGGCGGCGCCGCCGCGGCGGCGGCGGCCCGCGCCCGGCGCGCCGGGGACCCCGCGGGCGCGGCGGCGCGCGCCGCGGCCGGCTCGGGCGCGCCGGCGGCGACCGCGGCCTCGAGCCGGGCCTCGAGGTCCGGCGACGGCTCGGGCCGCGGGCTCCCGCGCGACGGCGGCGCCTCGCCGGACGGGAGCACGCCCTCGCGCGACGCGGGGACCTGCGCGGCGCGGGTTTCGGCGCGCGGGGACCCGGGGCTGCGGGGAGGGGCCGGGGCGGGGCTGCGGCGACGCGCCTTCGTATGGAGGATGTCGGGCATGGCTTCCGGGGGCTGCGCGGCGGCGGCGGGCGGGTTTTCGGGGGTCGCGGTACCGAGGCTCGGCGCGGGTCGTGGTCCCCTTTTGTTCGAATACTCCGGGGCTGCAGGGTGGACACAGATCTGTTCGCCGCGCGCTGCAGCATTTGCGGCATGGTTTTGGGTGAATCTTGATTTAGGCTCTGCCCCGCTTGACGATGGCGACTCACCGCGTCAGCGCGAGCCTCTGTTGCCTTGTCGCCTTGCTCGCCGCGCCCGCATCCCCATTGCATGCATCGCCGCTCAAAGCGCTGGACCGACGGCGGGCGCTCGGCGTCATCGCCGCCCCGATCGCCGCGCCGCTCGCCGCGCCGCGCCCGGCCCGCGCCGCCGCCGGCAACCGCGTCGTCGCCGCCGACGGGTCCTTCGCCTTCGTCGCGCCGGAAACGTTCAACGCGAAGCCCAAGCCCGTGAAGACGCACCTCGACGAGGTCATCTACAAGGACGAGAACCGGCGCGAGATCGGCGTCGTCGTCGACCGCGTCAAGCTCGACCGCCTCGTCGACTTCGGGTCGCCGGCCTTCGTCGGCGACAAGGTCGTCGCCTCGGAGCGGAACCGCGACGGCGTCACGTCCGCGACGCTGCGCGACGCGCGGCAGGTCGACGTCGCGGGCGAAACGTACTTCGAGCTCGCCTACGAGAACGAGTCGAGCCGCGGCAACAACCAGTTCCTCTCGCGCATCGCCGTGCGCGACGGCCGCCTCTTCATCATGACGCTGAAGGCCCGCGTCGACGACGCCGACGCGGCCGCCATCCTCGGCGCCGTCGCCGCGAGCTTCCAGGTCCCCGCGTCCTGAGGCGCCGCGCGTAACGGGTCACGTTAGGAGGATAGCGGCGGCCAACAGGGCGGCGGTGCGCGCGACGTGCCTCGCGTGGGCGGCATGGCTGACCTCGAACTCCTTCGTCGGGGCCAGGGTCGGTCCCGGGAGCGCGGCGGTCGGCCGGGGCGCCGCCGGGGCCGCGGTCGGCTCCGGCGCCGCGGAGGGCGCCGCGGTGACCATGTAGTCGGGCGCGTTGCAGTCGTTTGTCGCGCACGTCGACAGGTCCCGCGAATCCTCGAAGGCGCACGACGCGTACGCCCAGGATTCATTATGTGCTTGGGCCATCTCATGCCACAAACCAGACGCGGCGCAGCACCCGTAGCGCGTCGCGTTGTGGTAGATCCCGAACGCGGCGCCGTCGTCGTCGTCCAAGCTCCAGTCGCCGTCGTCGTCGTCGTCGCTGTAGGCGTCAAGTCCACCGTCGTCGCTGGAGGCATCGGTCGACGAGGGCGTCGTCTTGTCCACCACGCGATATCGATAGCATCTATCCTCGCTGGATTCGCACTCTATCGAAACGATGGGCATGGGATCGTCGAGGCACCAGATGCAGTGCTCGCCGTCGAGGCAGCGGAGTGCTCCCACCACGGCGAAGCCGGCGGAGAGGAAGCGCCGCATACTGAGCTGCCCTCGTTCTTTTCTTGCCCTTCAATAATTCTTCAATGATGCCCTTTCAAAATCCGGGGCAGCTATGGTGCCATTCTCCAAGGAAGGCAGCCGACGATGAGGCGGCTCGCGACCTGCGTCGCCCTCTGGCAGGCGACGCTCGTCTGCGTCGCCGCGCCGGATGCGCCGCTCGACGGCACGGACTTCTCGTCGTCGCCGGCGGAGGGCGGCGCGCCCGCGGCGCCTGGAGCAGAGAGAGAAGAGAGCGACGCGCGCCGACCGCCGCCCCCCCGCCGCAGCCATCGTGCTCATCGGCGGCAACGCGCGCACGTTCCTCTGCACCTTCCAGCTGCTGCTCGAGCGCCTCGTGCTGCCGCTGGACCCGGAGCGGCGGCCCCATCCCGGCGCGGACGTCTTCGCTTTCTTAAAGACCGTGGACCCGGGCCCGAAGAACCAGACGGGCAACGACCGCACGTACCCGGACGTCTCGAAAGCCGCGCTCCGCGCGGCGCTGGCCACGTACCCGCACGTCGTCGGCAGCACCATCGTCATGGAGCCCGCGTGCCAGGGCGCGTGCCTCCTCGCGCACCACGTGCGCTGCCGCGAGCGGTTCACGGGCTTCCTGGGCGACCCGGGCCACCTCGCGCGCGCCACGGCCTTCGCCACGGGCCTCGAGTTCCTGGGCAAGGAGCTCGAGGCCCTCGAGGACGTCCGCGGCCGCCGCTACGCGGTCGTCGCGTGGATGCGGCCCGACGTCGTCCCCTCGACGGAGGGCTGGCCGGCCTGGACGGCCCTCGCTCCCGGCGACGACCCGGCCCTCCAGCGGCGCTGCGGCGGCGACGTCGACATGGGGCGGGTCATGATCCGCGGCGACGCCGACCGATTCCTGCTCCACCCGGCGCAGATCCTCCGCGACTGCGCCCTCGGCGGCGAGAACGAGGCGGAGAACATCGTCGCGCACAGCGCGCCGCCGCCGCCGCGCCACGGCTGCACGGGGTCCAAGCCCGCGCGCCACTGCCACATCCAGGCCGCGCCGGAGAGCGGCGAGATCAACGAGGCCTGGGGGCTCGACGAGCTCGCGGCTCCGGCGGCGAAAGCGGCAGCGCCGGTGCCCGCGCCGCAGCCGCCGCAGCCGCGGCCGCCGCAGCCGCGGCCGCCCGCGCCGCGGCCGGCGCCGGAGCCCGCCGCGCGGCCGTGCGCCGAGCGCGGCTGCGGCGCCGCGGCCGCGGTGCTCGTGCACCCGCGGTGGTCCTGCGGCCTCGAGGGCGTCGTCGAGACGTTCCTGGCGAACCTGCCCGCGACCGTGCCCGTCCTCTGGTTCACGGACGACGACACGGCGACGGCCGCGGGCGCGCCGCCGGTCTGTGATGCCGCGGGCACCGCGGCCGCCGCGGCGAAAAGCGGCCGGCTCCGCACGCTCCGGCCGGCGATGTTGCAGCCCGGCGAGGCGCTGACCCAGGCCCACTACGGCCGCCTGCGCCTGTCGCCGGCCTTCCACGCGGGCCTCAACGCGTCGCGCGTCCTCTTCTTCGAGTCCGACACGGTGCTCTGCGGCGCGCCGACGGTGCCCTTCGAGGCGTGGCTCGCCGGCGCCGATGCCTACGTCGGCGCGCCCTGGCCCGCGGACGTCGGCTGGTGCCCCGGGGCGCGGCCCTGCTGCTGCAACGCGGGGCTCAGCCTCGTCGACGTCGACGCGACGCTCAAACTCCTCGAGGGCCGCGGCGCGGCGGAGCCCGGCGCGGCGGCGCAGATGCTTTTCTTGGATCTCCAGGCCAGGGGGCGCCTCGACGGCTTCGGCATCGCCGACCCGGAGGCCGCGCGGTCGTTCTCCGTCGAGGCCGTCGCCGCGCCGCCGGGCGTCGTGCCCTTCGGCGTCCACAAGCCCTGGTGGGCCCTCGCGCAGTACCCGCGGAACCTCTCGGCGCTCGCGGCGACCTGCCCCGAGGTCGCGCGGCTCTGCCCCTACGCGCGGGACGCGCTGCGCAGCGCGAACGCGCGCCACGACTCCGCGCCGTTCCTGTCCGCGGTCTGCGACCACGACGCCGCGGCCATCGCGCGCCACCGCGCCAGGGGGGGGGAGCAGCACCACTTCGAGCGGGAGCACTAGCTGGCGGTGTTTGGGTGTGGCTGCGTGGTGTGGCGAGAGGCGTGGCGCCGCTGGCGCGGGCGGCGACAAGGCCTGCCGACGACGACGCCGCCGGCCCGGCCGGCGGACCAGCTCGATTTTGCACACCAGCTCGATCAACCGCACCAGCGCCACCACCGCCGCCGACGCGCGCTGCGCGGCCAAACGCAACACAAGCCATGCTGCGCCGCGACCCGACGCGCATCGAGATGAAGCCCGAGGACATCGAGGAGTTCGACGCCTACGTCGCGCAGCAGAAGGCGACCAAGAAGGAGGACAAGGGCGAGAAGCCGACGAAGAAGGAGGAGCGCGACGCGCGCATCGGGTACCGCCCGACCATGAGCGACTCGCCGGGCTACTGAATGCGCATTTCTTTACCGCTG
The DNA here is from genome assembly GCF_000186865.1 of Aureococcus anophagefferens. Lineage (NCBI taxonomy): Eukaryota > Pelagophyceae > Pelagomonadales > Pelagomonadaceae > Aureococcus > Aureococcus anophagefferens. Next base: position 231,348 of record NW_008705587.1, read on the forward strand.
CTCATGTCGGCGCTCGTCCGCGGCTTCGCGCCGCCGTCCGTCGTCTTCCGCGCCATCGAGCGCGGCGAGGCGCTCGCGGCCGCGGACGACGCCATGGACGTCGACGCGCCCGTCGCACCCCAGAAAAAAGCCAAAAAGGCCAAGACGAAGAAGCGGCGCGCGGCGCCCAAGGCGCAGCCGCGGCGCGGATCCGCGGCGAACGTGTATTGGCGCGCCATACCCATGCGGGCCGTCCGCGCGCACCCGCTCTACCGGTCCCTGCCGCCGCAGCGCGAGGTCGTCGCCCGCGGCGCGTCGTCGAATGCGCCGAAGCTCGCGGTCGCCGCGGCGCTCGAGCAGGACACGTGGCGGTGGGACGCCTTGCACGCCGGTCGCCTCACGGGCGCGCGGGTCGCCGCCGCGTGCGGCTTGTTGGAGGCCGACGCCGCTTTGAAGCTCCGCGTGCCCCGTTCCCTGAGCGGCCACGGCCGCGCCGTCGCCGCCGCGCAGCACCTGCGGCATCGAGTCGACGCGGAAGGCGTCGTCGCCGCCGTCTTCGCGGAAGGCGACTACGACGACGAGAAGCTCGGCGACGCGTCGTGCTGGGCGCCGGGGCGGGGCCTTTACGCCGTCGACTACGTGGGCGGGCTGGACGGCACGGCGCGGGCCTTCCGCGACCCGTCGTCGGCGCGCATGGCCTGGGGCAAGACGCAGGAGGGCGTCGGCGTCTTGGCGGCCGTGAATTTCATCGACGCGCGGCACCGGGGCGCGTGCGTCGTCGCGGAGACGGGCATGCTGCCCGGCGAGCACGCCGACGCGGCCATCGCCGAGCTCCTCGAGGCCGCGTGGCTCCCGCCCGGGGGCGCCGGCGTCGCGTGCCTCGAGGCGCTCCGGTTCCGCCTCGCGGAGGCGGCGAAGCGGCCCCCGCCGCGCGCGGCGACGGCGGTCCCCATCGGCGCGAGCCCCGACGGCGTCGTCGTCTACGGCGACGGCTCCCTCGATGTGCTGGAAGTCAAGTCCGTCGCGCCGTTCTCGCGCGCGACGGGCGCGGCTTCTATGGAGCTCCGGGACCGCGGGCCCCACGACGCGCTCGCGACGTGGCACGTGCCCCAGCTCATGCTCGAGATCCACGCGGCCGGGTCGCTCTGCGGCGGCGCGGTCGTCGCGTCCGTGTCCGCGACGCGCGGCGCCTGCTTCCTCCGCGTGCCGCGCGACGACGCGTACATCCGCGCGATGCTCGACCTCCTCGACGCGTTCTACGAGCGGTTTTGTGGCGGTGGTGATGCGGACCCGCCGGCCTGCTTCAACGCGGACCTCCCGGGCTTCGACGACTTCGTCGACCGGACCAACGCCATCGCCGCGAACGCGACGCTCCTCGGGCGCACGGACGGGGTCCAGCGCGCGCGCTGCGACGACCGGGGCTTCTTCCTCGCGTAACAACAACATCGTTCAACGAGTCGTCTTTCGCTGCTCGGGCGCACTACAGCGAGTTGGAACGTGCTCTTTCGAGGGGCGGGGCTTCTTCCTCGCGTAACAACAACATCGTGTCGTCGGACCCGGGGGATTCAATGAGTCGTCTTTCCTTCAAGGCGCCCTACAAGAGTTGGAAAGGGCTGTTTCGGCTGCCTTCTTGGGTGATGAAGGTGGCCGTGGACACGGACCCGCTGCTGGCGAAGCCGGCGACGGGCTGCATCGGCGTCGTCGACGATGCCGTCGCCGCGGCGGCGTCCAACGGCCACCCCTGGAACCCCGTGCCCCACCTGCGCGCCATGTGGTTCCGGAGCGACAGCGGCCGCGCGGACTCGTCGGCGCCGCTCGACGGCCTGCGCGCGCTGGCATTCTTGTGGGTGGTGCAGTACCACGTGTCCCTCGCGATCACGGACGCGAACACCGGGCTGCCGATCCTGAACGCCCTCGTGTGGCAGGGCTCGTGCGGCGTGTCCCTGTTCTTCGTGCTCAGCGGCTTCCTCGTCGGCCGCGTCTTCGACCGGCTCCTCGCGCGCAAGGGCGCGGCCTTCCGGCCGGCCTATGGCACCTTCCTCTACCGGCGCTTCGTGCGCATCTGGCCCGCGCTCATGGCGTCCGTGCTCGTCGTCCAACTCTACGCGACGGCGCGGAACTTTCCCGACGACGCCTGGTGGTCCGCGTGCGGCACGAACGAGCTCGCGGGCGCGCTCCTGCGCAACGGCCTCTTCCTCTTCGACACGTCGGCGGTCTTCGTGGACGCGCCGGGGTGCGTCGTGAACCAGGTGACGTGGTCGGTGAGCTGCGAGTTCCAGTATTACCTGCTGACGCCCTTCTTCATCTACGCCTACCGCCACTCCTCCAAGCTCGCGGCGTCGGGCGCCGTGGTCTTAGCGCTCGTCGCGTCCCTCGCCTACCGCGCCGTCGTGCTCGCGCGCCACCCGAGCTGGACGGAGTCGAACCCCTGGAACGACCCCAAAACGTTCGGCGCGTCCGACGCCTTCGAGCTCGCCTACGTGTCGGCCTGGGGCCGCGGCGCGGAGTACTGCTGCGGCATCCTGGCCTTCTTCGCCGCCGACGCGCTCGAGGACCGGCCGGACGCGCGGCGGGCGCTCTTCAGGCCCCTGTCCCAGGCCGCTGTCTTCGGCACGTGGGCCGTCGTCCAGGTCTACGGCCTCTGGTACCGCCTCGCCTACCTCGACGACTTCCACGCGTCCTGGGAGATCTTCGACTTCGTCTTCGGCTTCTTCCTCGTCGCGGCCGTCGCGGCCTACGTCGTCGTCGACGTCGTCGGCGGCGAGTCGCGCGGCTTCCTCGCGCTTCTGCGCCGGTGCCTCGCCGCGGGCTGCTTCTACCCCATCGCGAGCGTCAGCTACACGGGCTACCTCTTCCAGTACGCGGCGATCATGCAGTTCAAGATCGCACCGGACGTGCTCGACGCGACGGCGAGCGTCGGGGCCTACTACGCCGTCGTGCTTCACGCGACGTCCGCGTGCTGCGCCGTGGGCCTCGTCGCGAGCCTCCTCGTCGAGCGGCCGGCCATGGCCGTTGGGAAGCTGTTGGAGGGCGGGGCGTCGACGCCGCCGAAGACGCCGCGGCGGCCGGCGGCCGGCGACCGCGCGCTCGTCGCCGCGGCCGTCGCGATCGCCGCCGTTGTCGCCGTCGGACTCGGCGTCCTCGCGGCGGATCCCTCGAAGGCCATCGGCGCCCGCGACGGCAACGTGGCGCCCGCAACACCACCGGACGCGCCGCCGGACCTCCACGCGGCGGCGACCTTCGTCTTCCCCGTGGAGTGCGCGAGCTACGACGACGACGGCGTCTATCCCAACGACGTGTGCACGAACCACGACGTCCTCTTCTGCAACGAGAACTGCGGGCCCGGGAGCCTCTGCGACCAGCTCGGCTGCGCCGACGCCTGCGTCTTCGACGCGGACTGGGCCGACGGCAAGGTGTACGACGCCGGCGCGACGAGCTGGGGCGCGCCGTGCGTTTTGGGCGCGCTCGCGGATTTGGACGCCGCGTGCGCGGGCACCTACGCGCCCGGCGCGCCGCCGAGCGCGTCCCACGACGCGGGGCCGGCGCGGGCGACGCCCCTGGGCTGGGACGAGGACGGCCTCACGGCCTCCTGCGAGTCCCACGCGTGGTGCGCGGCGTGCCCGGAGTCGAACGCGTACTGCGCGGCCTTCGGCGCGGCCGTCGGCACGGTGGCGCTGTCGACGCAGCGGTTCCTGCGCGACTTCGAGGGCGCCTGCGCGTCCCTCGCGGCCTGGGACGGCGAATCGGCCCTAAGTTTGCTCGGGTAGTCTACTAGTCGCGTCACGATCATCGGACGCCGCCGGTCACACACGGGCGAGCTTAGGGGGACCACAGGCGCGCTAGAGGGGCCAGTCTTCGTCGGCGTCGTCGGCGGCCTGGAAGAAGCGGACGTCCTCCTCCCAGACGCAGTCGAGCTCCTCGGCGTCGGCCGTCCCGGGCCGCTTCGCGTGGAACTCGAAGGAGCCGACGAGGACGGGCGCGCCGTTCGCGTCGGCGACGCCGCTGTCGCTGAAGAAGAGGGAGCCGGACGCCTTCGTGAGGCCGTTCTTGAGGTCCGAGTTGAGCTTGAACTTGAACTTGCCGTCCGCGGAGACCGCGCCGCCCTTGGCCTTGGGCGAGAGCCGCGGCGTGAAGAGCTCGCGGCCGCCGTCCGCGTCCTCGTCCATGATGCCCTTCATGCAGATCATGCCGCCCACGGCCGGATCCGCGACGAGGCTGAGGGCGCCCGTGGCCCGGCCGTAGGACGCGGGGCCCGCGACGCCGTCCTCGAGGCCCGCGGACGCGTCGCCGTGGACGCGGCGGACCTGGGCAGGACAAGAGAGATTCAACGTCGCTTCAACGTGAGTGTTCCGCGCGCGCGCGTTCCGGAACAAGCATCCACGCTTCGAGACCGTTCCAAGAGATGATCGCTCGTCCAAAAATCAGCCAAAACGAGTGGAAAACGGCCGAGATATGAGGCTTTGAAGTTTGGAATTTCGCTCTCTTGTCCTGCCCCGCGGCGGACGTAGTAGCGGCCCGCGAGCGCGCGGAAGCTCGCGTGGGCGCCCGCCGGCGGCGGCGGCGGCGGCGCGTCGTCGCCGTCGGGCGGCGGCGGCGGCGCGTGCTTCGGCCGCTTCGCGGCGGAGCCCTCGCCGCGGGGCTCGGGCGCGCGCGCGGTGTCGAGGAGCTCCGCGTGGCGGTCGGGGTCCTCCAAGGTGATGTAGCCCTTGCCGATGTCGTTGCTGAGGTCCGCCTTCTTCGCGCCGAGGTCCAGCAGCTCCTTGAGCGTCGCGCCGGCCTTGTACTTGTCGTAGAGCTCCGCGGATTTCGTGCCCTCGCGCTTCGGGTTCTCCTGGCGGACCTGGCACGCGTCCTCGAGGAAGGGCTTGAGCGCGGACGTCGGGATCTTGAGCTCGCCGCCCTTGGCCGCGGAGCCGCCCTCCTTGGGCTTGCGCTTCTTGGTCGTGGTCGGCGCGGGCGCGGGCGTCGACGCGGGCGCGGGCGCCGCGGGCGCCGCGGGCGCGGGGCTCGCCGCGCCGTTCGACGCCGCGGCCGCGGGCGGCGGCGTGCCGAGGATCATCGCCTTCTTCGCGGCGAACTCCGCGGCCGTGAGCACGCCCTCGTCGTAGAGCATCTTCAGGTCCCGCAGGGCCTGGACGTCGAGCGCGTTCTCCATGGTCTCCCAGCCCTTCTTCGCGTCGGCGGCCGCCGCGGCCTTGGCCTTCTCCTTCTTCGTCGGCTTCTTCTCCTTGATCTTCTTCGCCTCCCAGGGCGCGTCGTCGCCGTACTTCTTCTTCGCGTCGGCGTCGAGCGCGCTCCAGCCGGCGGCCAGCGCCTTCATGACCATCTGGCTCCGCGCGCCCGCGGCGGCGTCGGCGTTCTCCTCGTCGACGCGCGCCTTGCACGACGCGCGGAACTGCGCGCTGTAGAAGAGGTAGCCGCTCTGCTTCTTGAGCACGTGGCCCTCGGGGCAGGCCATGTCCGCCGGGGGGAGCTCTTTCGCCGGTGGCGCCTCCGACGGCGGGTCGCTCTTGGCCGCGCCGTCGTCGCTCGGCGGCGCGCTCGCGGCCGCGGGCTCCGGCTCGTCGTCGGCCTCCGCCTCGTCGTCGACGGCCTCGTCCTCCGCGACGTCGTCCTCTTCCTCGAGCACGACGTCGTTCTCGTCGACTTCCATGTCGGCCGCGCTCGACTCGACGTCGTCTTGTTGGTCGACCTCGTCCATTGCGCTTCGGATTGGTCGCCAGACCGACCCGGCAGCCGGCGGCCTCGGCGGATCGGCGCCGCGCGGCGGACCACTCGTCGCTTGCGCCGGCGACTTGCCAGCGAAGACACGTCTCGATGTCACCTAAACCCCGCCCCCGACGGCCACAGAAAACAAACAAAAACAAAACACACCTTACCTACGCCGTCCGCAGCGACCGGAGCAGGCCCGGCCGCCGCCGCAGCGCCCAGAGGAACGGCGCTGCGAACGCGACCGCGATGACCGACGCCGCGCCGAGATGGAAGCCCCCGCGCGCCATGGGGTCGCCGAGAAAACCGGCGCACTTGCCGCCGGCGCAGATGGCATCGCCGGCGCACTGGTCGCCCGCCTCGCGCTTGCCCGGCCGCGTGTGGCACGCAAAGGTGCCGCGCGTCTCGTCGACGTCGGAGCGCACGGCCGGGAGGGAGCCCGCGGCGTCCGCCACGGGCGCCGACGGGAGGATGAGGACCTTCGGCAATTCGAGGGGAACGGTGAGAATGCCCGTGTCCCCGAAGTCGCCTCCGTCCCACGGTCCGGCCATGTGCGCGCCGTCGCGGATCGCCGGCGCGTCGCGGCGGAGCGCGCCGATGGCCCCTCGAGCGCCGTCGTAGTCTTCGAAGAGGGACGCGTCGACGGCGTAGCGCCCGTTCGTGTCCCTCGCCCACGCCGCGAAGAGCGTCGCCCAGAGCGGCAGCTGGTCGTGCGGGCCGCACCGACTCCGCCACCAGAGCGCCAGAAACTCGGACGCCCAGGGCCAGTTGCGCACCATCAGCAGCCCGCCGTTCATGGGGATCTTGGGCCCGCCGACGCGGTTCTGGTTGCCCAACAGCTCCGCGCCTTCCGACAAAGCGAGGTAGCGCTCGGGCGTCGCCGCGCCGTCGAAGGCCGCGTCGCTGAACCAGGCGTCGGCGTCGAGATAGAGCACGGCCTTCGGCGGGTCCGGCCCGTGGAATAAGGCGAGGAGCGCGATGGCCTTGTAGATGTTCAACGTGTTGCCGGGCGCCTCGCGGCACGTCGTCCACGGCAGGCCGCCCGGCCGCGCGTCGAGCGTCTCCCGCGGCAGCGTGCCGACCCAGGCGTAGAAGGCGCGGCCCGTGGCCTTGCAGTAGGCCGCCTTGTTCAGAAAGGCCTCCCAGTTGCCGGGCGCCTCGAGGTAGCCGACGGAGTCGACGAGCGCGAGCACCGCGGCCGCGTCGCCCGGCGGCGGACCGCCGTCGCCGACGTCGACGCGGCAGAGCCGCGGGACGGTGTCCGTGTCGCCGCGCTCCGGCTGCGCGTTCCGGAGACCTAGCTTCGCCGGCTGCGTCGACTTGATTCTCAGCACGCAGCCAATGACGACGGACTCCCAGGCCGGCCGCGCGGCGCCTAAAGCAGCAGAGGCCTCGGTCTTCCAGGTGGCATCGCTGACGTGCACGAGCTCGGCGGAAACGGCTGTGGCATAGAGCAGCGCGATCGCGGCGACGCTTGTGCGCATCGCGTCGGCGGGCAACTTCGGCTCGCATCAAGTTGTTGCACTAAATTTCCTCGCGCGTTCCTCGACTTCGCGCGTCCCGTTCGGGCGTGGACGCGACCGCTGCGCTCCGGCCGCGCCTGTGGCGTCGGGGGGAGGCCTAGCTTAGGATGCGCCTTGTTGTACTTGGCTGCGAATTCCAGCGGCCACCCGGAGGTCCCGGAACTCGCCGGCGTCGCGGATGCCGTCGTCGTCGCAGAGGACGTCGAAGCGGGCGAGCAACGCGTGGTACGCGGCGTCCTCGATGCGGTCGGCGTACCGCGCGCAGAGGTCATTGCTGCGCTCCGCGTACTCCTCGTCGAGCTCGCGGACCGCGATCGCCGCCTGACCTGGCGTATCGACGGGCCGACGCTCTGGGCCATCGTCTTCGTCGTCGCCGGCCTCCTGTGCCTCTGGCACGCGTCGGGCCTCCCGCACTTCTCGTACAAGAAGGTGTTCTGGGGCGGCACGGGCATCGGCTTCCTCATGGCCGCCGGCAGCGTCCTCTTCGCCAACTTGAGCTCATGTGCATCGCGCCGAACTACGACGCGCCCGCCGGCGAACTACGTCGCCCGATCTACGACGCGTCGCGGCAGGGCCGGCGCCACCGGGGTCCCGGCGGCGATCCGGAGCGATCCGGAGCGATCCGGAGCGAGGCGGCGCCTCGGCGGCGCCGGTCATCGCGGCGCGCCGACGAGGGCGGCTGGAGACCCCCGGCTCGCAGCGTGTGCTCGGTCCAAGTCGAGAAGGCAGGTTGCTGGCACCAGCGCTGAGAACGTGTCGCGAGCCACCGCCGCAACACGCCATGTCCGCCGTCGTCAACGTCGTCGACTTCGCGCGCGCGCGCCTCCCCGAGCTCGAGGCGCTCGAGGCGAGCCTCGCGGACGCGCCGCCCGAGGTGCGCCACCTGCGCCGAAAGAACCGATCGCACGTCAAGCCCTTCGTGCCCGCGGCGAACCCGGCCAAGCCGCCGAGCCGCCGCCAGCGGCGCAAGGCGGCGCTCATGCTCGCGAGCCGCGACGCGCACGCGGACGCGGACGGCGACAAGCATCGGCTCCTCGAGACGCACCTCTACCACGCGAAACGCTTCGCCATGGTCGACGCGGACGGCTGGCGCGTGCCGCAGCGGCGGAGCGACCGCGGCTTGAAGGCCGCGCGGACGTCGCTCGCGACGGCGGCGCTGGTCTTCGACGTCACCTACGACCGGCCGCTCGAAGTTAGAGGCGACGGCGCGGCGCGCTGGGCCGCCGTCGCCGCCGCCGCGGGGCCGGAGGCGGCCGCGGCCATGGTCGCCGGTGCGCCCTCCGCGCCGGGCTCCGGCCGGTCGCTCGTCGTCGCCGCGGGCGACGCGGTCTGGATCTTCCCGCGGCGCGACAACCGGCCCGCGGCCGCGGCGGCGCTCGGCGACCGCGCGGGCCCCGCGGCCGGCGGCCTCGTGCGGCTCCTCGTCCGCGGCGCCGAGGCGACGGCCGTCGTCAACGCGGCGCTCCGCGCGTCCCTGACGGACGGCGACGCCGGGGCCGCGCTCCGCGTCCGGGACCCGCGCGACGACCGCGCCGCGGCCGCGGCACCGGATCCGGGCGTCTTCGACGCCGCGACGCGCGCCGCGAGCACGGACGCCGTGCGGCTCGTGCGCGACGACGTGCTCAACGCCGAGCGCGGCCTCGCCGAGCGGCGGCCGCCCCTGGACATGCCCGTCGTCGTCGTCCGCGCGCGTTCCGCGTCGCCGCTCGCGGCGGGCTGGGACGTCGTCGCGCCCGCGGGCTGGGGCCGCGCCGTCTTCCACGCGCTCGTGACCCGCGGCGGCCACGCGGGCGGCGTCGACGAGCGGGGGCTCGTCGACGCCGCGGACGCGGGCGGCGACGACGCCGTCGACGCGGCCGTGCGCGCGCGGCCGGGCCGGCCGAAGAAGGACGAGGGAGTCTCGGAGGGACGCTAGGTCCGCGACGTGCATGTAACAAGGGATGAGAGGTCCGCTATGTGATTACAGGGGGAGGGGGGCGGGGAAGGGCAGCCTAGTGGATGACGAGCTTGGCCATGTCGAGCGTCGTCGCGAGGCCGAGGACGTGGTCGAGCGCGGCCTTGGGGTCGTCGTGCGTCGTCATGACGTCGAGGATCCAGTCCGGGAGCGCGTCGTTGGCGCCGACGACGGCCGCGCCGTCGGCGACGAGGGGCTTGGCGTAGACGACGAGGGGGTCGGACGCCGCGAGGGCCGCGGCCTGCGCCGCGACGCCCGCCGCGACGCCGCTCTCGGGCGACGTGACGTACGTGTAGGCGACGGCCTTGCCCGGGACGACGTGGGGGTTGCAGGGGATGCCCACGGCCGTGAAGAGCGTCTCCTCGACGAGGTCGACGCCGGAGCAGAGCAGGTGCGTCTTGCGGACCTGGCCGCCGCCCATGCGCGCGTTGATCTCGATCAAACGCGGCCCGCGGCTCGTGAGCTTGCACTCCACGTGGAAGACGCCGACCTCGAAGCCGCAGGCGGCGAGCGCGTCCACGGCCAATTGCTCCAGGGCCGCCTGGTCCGCCTCTTTCAGCAGGGACGGGCAGAGGCCCCAGGTCTCCGCGAAGTACGGCTCCGCGGTGGGCCCGTTGTCGACGACCTTGGCGTACGCGGGCCGCCCCCGGGCCATGACGACGTCGACGTCGACCTCGGGCCCGTCGAGGTACTCCTCGAAGAGGAAGTCGACCTTCTCCGGCGGCGGCGAGTCCGCGCCCTTGTCCTTCTTCACCAAAGCGCCCGACGTCACGACGGTCTCGTCCATCTCCTTGCGGACCTCGTCGTAGGACCGCTTCAGCTCGTTTTCCGACGCGACCTTCTTGACGCCGAGGCTCGCGGCGCCGTTGAGGGGCTTGAGCACCGCCGGGAAGCCGACCTTTTGGGCCGCGGCGGCGAGGTCGTCCGCGCACTCGACCTTGAAGCACTCGGGCGACGGTAGACCCGCGGCGCGCATCGCGCCGCGCGTCTTGTGCTTGTCGCGGGCCGTGTCCACGGCCTTGGACGACGGGCCGGGCAGGCCCAGGGCCTCCGCGAGGCGCGCGACGAGGGGCACGGAGAGCTCGCAGAACGTGCAGACGCCCGCGGGCATGCCCACCTCCGCGTCGCGCGCGAGGCCCCGGACCGCGGAGACGCAGTCCGCGAGCACGGCCTCGGAGTCGCGCTCGAGGTTCAGGGGCAGGAACTTGGCGATGACGCCCGCGCCCACGAGGCCCTCGGCCCAGCTCCCGGGCTCGTCGATGATGACGGACCGGACGCCGAGCTCCCTCGCGCGCTCGTAGATGAAGCGCTTGCCCGCGTAGCCGGGCGTCACGAAGACGATGGTCGCGCCGTGGAGCATGACGCGCCGCAGCTGCTGGCCGCCGGCGCCGGGCGTCGCCGCGAGCTCCTCGGGGATCCGCGCCTTGAGGCTGTAGTGGAGCGCGTTCGACGCCGCGGCCGCGCGCGCGCCGGCGCTCGCCTGCGGCGGCAGCGCGCGCTCCGGGCCCTTGACGATCTGCTCCTTGAGGAAGTGCTGGCGGCTCTTGTCGCCGAACTCGCTCGACTCCTGCTTCTGGCGGAAGGAGCTGCTGCGCCGGCGCGTCAGGGGCGCGAAGCCCTCGTTCGCGGCCTTCGAGGCGAGCGACGCCATGGCGTGGGTGCGCGGCGGGCGACGGCGGTGGAAGCGGATGCGGATGCGCGACGCGACGTGCAAGCGCTCGAGGAAGTCGGGCGACGCGAAGAATGCGACGATGCAAAGTTAGTGGACCTTGCTTGTCGCTCGTTTCGAGCATTCTACACAAAACGCCGAGGGCGACCTGCGTTTTGGGCATGGGGCGCGCCGTCTTACGCGACGTCCTGGGCGTGTGGCGGCAAACCAAGACCACCGGGCGGGAACCCTAGGTCAGACCCAGGTTGACGCAGCGCAGCTAGTGTGGGCTCCATCATTTTGGCGCGTTTCGGGAGGTATTTAAGGGTTTTCGAGGCGGATTTCAAGCCCTGGACTGGCCCTTACGCGACGACTTTTGAGTCGTTTTTCGCGCTTTCAAGGCCCGCGCGCGTCTCCCCATGACCATACTCGGTGGTCCAGACAAAAAAATGGCACAATCGCAGCGGTTTCTCGTCGACGAAAAAATGGCCTCTCGGGGCCGAAAACGGCCCGAGCACGCCAACGTGGCGCGGGACCTGGATGGGACTCCGAGTCGCAGCCAGAGCTTCGCAGGTCTTGGTGTGGATGGTGACGGCCTCCGCAGCCGCCAGGGATCGATGGAACCGCCGTCATCGATGCGAACTCGAGTGGACGCGTTTCGGGGGTTCGGGCAATCCCGAGTACCCCCCGGCCGTTCTCGGCGCGATCGACGTCGTTTGCCCCGCTTGAGAGCTTCCCGAGGCCGTCGCGGTACCCCGGGCAGAGTTTGGCGCCGCCGCGGCGCGCGGCGGGCAGCCCTAGAGGGTCAAAAAGTCGTCCCGGGCAAAAATCGGCCCCGAATCGCGTCTTTGAGCGACGACATCGACGCGCCACCCGAGTCGATTTCCGCCGTTCTTGCGGCGGAGGGCCGCCCCGAGAGGGTGTCCAGGGCCTGGCAAAAGGGCTCGTCCGCGCGCGCGACGCAGCCCGAGTTATGGGCCCGATGTGTTACACATCGGCACCAAAACACAGGTCGCCGGGGGTGAATCGTGCAGTTCTTCCAAGGCGTCGATTGGGCCGGCCACATCTTGAGGCTCAAGTTGTGTCTCATCGTCAGGAGCAGCATGGTCCCCTGATCACAAGCAGCCCCGGTAGACTACCTTGGCAGACCGCGACAGCCCGCGGCAGCACCCTGATCGCAGGCAGCCCCGCGGTAGACTACTACTTTGGCAGCCCGCCGCAGTCCGATGGCCTCCTTCAAGGAGTTCCAGGCCATGCGGCGCGGCGACGCCAACGCCGCCGCGGCGTCGCGCGTGCTCGCCGCCACGCACCTCGACGTGCCGTCCTACGCCCAGGCCTACGAGCCGCCGTCGCCGGCGCTGCGCGAGGCCCAGGGCCGGCTCCGCGACCTCGAGCGCCGCCGCGGCCGCTGCCTGACGTCGTGCGCGTGCCGCCTCGCGCCGGACCCGCCGCCGGCCGCGGCGCCGCCGCTCGTGAGCGTCGTCTGCGCGACGATGGGCTCGCGCGCCGCGTTCCACGGCGCGCTCCTGGAATGCTTCCGACGGCAGACCTGGCCGGCGAAGGAGCTCATCGTCTACGACACGGGCGGCGCGCCGTCGCCGACGCTCCGCGACGCCGGCGACGCGCGCTACGTCCACGCGCCGACGCACGTGACTTTGGGCGCGAAGCGGCGCCTCCTCCTGGGCCTCGCGCGGGGGACGGTGGTCGCCCACTTCGACGACGACAACGTCTACGGCAGGGCAGCAAAAGAGAGCGAAATTCCCAACTTCAAAGGCTCCTATCTCGGCCGGTTTCCACTCGTTTCGGCTGATTTTTGGACGAGCGATCATCTCTCGGAACGGTCTCGAAGCGTGGATGCTTTTTCTTGAACGTTCGCGCGCGGAACACTCACGTTGAAGCGACGTTGAATCACCCTTTTGCTGCCCAGGTCTACGGGCCGGACTACCTCGCGACCATGGTCCCGCACTGCGCCGCGGCGGAGCTCGGCAACAAAAGCCGGCGTCAAGAAACGTCGCCCGAAAAACGCGCCGTTCCGCAGGCGGCGGCGCGGACCTCGTGAGCCTCTCGGGCTGGACGAACTACCGCGTCTGCGAGGGACCGGCGTCCTGGGGGGGCTCCCGCGATCGTCGAGCGTTTTTTTTCGGCAGGCTCCGGCACGCTCGAGCGCGTCGACTTCAAAGCCGCGACGGGCCGCGCGGAGACCTTCGTCCACGGCGCGAACGTCGACGTGCCCTTCCCGCCGCTCGACCGCGGCGAGGACGGCTGCGCGGCCCAGCTCGTCTCCCACGACGTCGACGACGACGCGGGCCTCTTCCTCCACGTGGAGCACGGCGCGAACACGGCGCCCGCGCGCGGCGACCGGCGCGCGGACCTCGCGGACCTCGCGGCGGGGACGGCCGCGCTCCTCGCGGACGTCGCGCCGAGCCTCCGGCGCGCGCGCCAGGCCGCGCGGCGGCGTAGCGCGCGGTAGGGGGGTACACAAAAAGGGGGTTTGTCTAGGCCGTCGACGCCGCGGCGGGCGCCGTCGCGCGCGCGGAGCGGCGGCCGCCGAAGAGGGCGGCGAGGGACTTGCGCACGGAGGCGACGAAGGACGCGCTCTTCTTCTTGACGAACGCCGCGGGCGGCGCGGCCGCGAGCGCGGCCGCGAGGCCCGGCTTCGGCGGCGGCGGCGCCCACTTGGAGTTGCACATGTGGAGGATGTAGAAGAGGATGTCCTCGGGCAGGTCCGCGAGGTAGTTGTCGCGCCGGTTCCGCGCCATGAGCAGGACCATGACCATGGACCGGAAGGGCGCGGGGAACGCCGCGTGGACCGCGGGCTCGGGCTGCCAGAGCAGGTGCTTGACGCCGTAGGAGAGCTTGCCGACGAAGCTCCGGCGGTTCCGCCACGCGCCCCAGGGGTGGTAGCCCGCGAAGGGCACGGGCGACAGGTGCGCGCAGCCCGCGCCGACCCTCAAGTAGGTGTCCTCGGACGCCGCGCCCCCCCGCGCGTTGTCGTAGACGACGCCCGTGTCGCTCTGGAGCTGGCTGTGGACGTAGAGGCTCACGACGTCGCCGGGCGCGAGCGCGACGGGCTCGCGGAGCTCGAGCGCCGCCGGCGACCGCCGCGACGGCTCGCGGACGCCGTCGAAGACCTTGGTCCACAGGCTCTCGTCCTCGCGCGCGCCGCGCGACGCGTGCCACCGGCCCCGGTGCACCCAGACCGTCATGGGCCCGAGCTCGCCGCGGACGTGGACCGCGCGGACGACGACGGTCTGGATCGCCCGGTCGAGGCACTCGACCGTGAACATGATGCCCGAGAACGTGTGGTCCTCGTGGTCCGTCGTGTGCATGCTGTGGTCCTCGTCCGTCTCGTAGGCGGCGACCTACATGCGGCGTGGGTCGGCGGTCGCGCGCTGACGGTTAGTTCCGTCCTCCGACCCGGGAGTGGTCGAGGATTTCTTCTGTCTTCCAACCCAGTGGCAAGTCGCTCGACGCTGGCGGCGACGCGCTGCGAAAGCCGATCGAGCGGCGCGACCTCGTCGTCCTCATCCTCGTCGTAGTCCCGAGCCATGAAAGCCGGTGCCGGATGTACTGCGACCATGCACCGCGGGACGACGAAGAAGCTGGTGTGCTATGGCAGCTCTCACGCCGAAGCTCTCGCATTTGCTGAGCTCAACTTGAACTTCAATCAAGCCAAAACCCCGTTCCGACAACACCGCACTGGGCCGCCCTGGCGTACGCCAGGGGCGGCGCCGGCGGCGTCGCCGCGCTCGACGACGGTCCGACCTCTCTCGCCGTACCATCGGCCCGCGAGGTCCGCGACGAGCCGGCGTCTCCAGTTGTCCAGACTCAGGCTACAGCCATGTTCATACTGACATGAACGCCGCCACCGTCCGCGAGGACCTCCCACACCCATCGAAACAGGGCTACAAGACGAGCAGTTACCGCCCCCTAGGCGGCGGCGTCGTCGTCGCGCTCGAAGACGGTCCGGCCGTTCTTGACGCTCCACCGGCCCTTGAGGACCGTGTCCTCGATGACCTGCGTGTCGACCTCGAAGGCCGTCGCCGTGATCTCCTCCCACTCGGAGGCGCCGACGGAGACGACGTCGACGTCGTTGTCGTCCACCCACGCGGCCGCCGGCGGCCACGGCGCCGCGTCGTCGTCGTCGTCGTCGTCGTCGTCGAAGAGCGCCGCGTCGTCGTTTCCGGCCTCGAGGTGGATCGCGGCCCAGTCGTCGCGGAGCGCGTCGTCGGCGTAGCGGTCGTCGGCGTCGTCCTGGAAGCGCGGGTCGTCGCGGAGCAGCGGCTGCGGCTCGGACCGGCCCGCGGCGACGTTGACGCTGTGGCGGACGCGGTCCGCGAGCTGCTCGGAGACGTCGAGGTCCTCCGTGAGGCCCAACGTGTTCGCGCGCGTCATGAAGCTGCACCACTGCAGGAACTCGCTCGACGCGTCGTGGAGGCGCCCGACGAGGTCGCGCTCGCTCCGCCGCGCCGCGCGGAAGCCCTCCTTCGCGAGGGGCTCGAGGGCCTCCACGGTCTCCGTGACGCCGCCCCAGATCTCGCTGTTGAGCGTGCGCACGTAGTCCGACCCGTCCTGCGCGAGCTCGCCGAGCGCGGCGAGCGGCGGCGCGGCCTCGCGCGACCGGATCGCCTCGAGCCGCTTCGACACCGACAGCCGGCTCACCCGCCGCCGCGGCCGCGCGTCGGCGTCGCCGGCGTAGGCGTCCGCCGCGCCGTCGAACGGGGGGGCGTCCTCCGGCCCGTCCTCCGGCGCCGCGGCGACGGAGGCGCGCGAAGTCCGGGGACGGCGCGCGCCGGGGACGAGGGGGGCGCCGGGGCGGAAAAAGAGGCAGCCGAGGAGCGCCAGGGCGCGCGCCATCGTGCTGCGCCGCGCCGGGTGGGCCGCGATTTGTCGCCGGGGGTACGACGATGCGCGGCCTGCTCGAGAAGCCGCCTGCAGGCCTCGTGCCGCCACGGAAGTGCTCGCGCCAGCTACTTCACCCATTTGCATGAAGCATCGTTGAGGCATTCCCGGCCCGGGCTTGGCCCCGCCCATCTGCCGCTGGCCGCTTGGCGGCATGTTCACCTCTCCGCCGCCGCGCGGACCTTCCCCTCCCTCACAACCCTTACCCCCCCGCTCCCCCGTCGTCGCTGCCGCCGTCGGGGAAGTCGGAGTAGTGGGACGAGACGACCGTGGAGATGTCCTGCTGCGAGTCCGGGACGGAGTAGTCGTCGTCGTCCTTCTTCGGCGTGTCGTCCTTCTTGACGGATCCGGAGCTCGCCGCCATGGCGATGCCGCCGATGCCGCCGAGCGCCGCGCCGATGCCGCCGCCGCCGGCCGCGCCGCTGCGGTCCGCGAGGGCCGCGTGCTCCAGGTTCTTGCGGACCTCCGCCGCGTGCAACCGCGCGGCCTTCATGCGCTCCTGCGCGAGCAGCAGCTCGAGCGCGTCGTAGTCCATGGGCCCGTCCTCGATGGTCTCGCAGAGCCGCCCCGCGAGCGACTCGTTCCAGGTCATCTTCTGCAGGCCCGCCTCCGCGAGCTGGTAGCACTCCTCGGCCAACAGCGTGGGCAGGAGCACGGACTCGAAGACGAACGCGGCATTCGCCAAGGCCTCCTTCTCCGCGCGCGTCTTCGGCGCCGCCGCGCGCTTCGACGGCGACCCCTGGCCGCCCTGGGGCGCCTGGGCGAGGGCCTCCTCGCGCTCGCTGCGCTCCCGGGCCAAATTCTCCTCGTCGACGCGCTTCTGCCGCGCGGCGGCGACGTCGCCGAAGGGGTCGATGCTGTTCTCGATGGCCTCGCGGATCCGCGTGCCCAGCGCGTTGCGCTTCGCCGCCGTCGCCGCGTCGCTCGCCTCCTTCCGCAGCCGGATGGCGTCCAGGTCCAGCGCCGTGGGCTCCATGGACGCCGCGAAGCGCGACGAGATCGACGCCTTGTCGACGTACTGCAGGTCCCGGAGCGTCTTCCGCGGCTCGAAGGGCTTGTCCTCGCCCTTCTCCCGCTTCTCCCGCTCGGCGATTTTCGCCAGCACCTCGTCGTCCTTCTTCGCCGCGCCGCCGCGCTGCTGCGCCGCGTCCGCGACCTCCGCGTTGCGCCGCTTCTTCTGCTCCGCGCGTTTCGCCGCGGCCCGCTCGGGCTCCGTGGGCTCGTCGGGGTTGCCCGGCGCGACGATGAGGCGCGTGCCCGCGTAGAGCTTGCGCACGTCCTCGATGGCGTTCCAGCGGACGATGTCGGGGATGGAGACGTTGTACTTGCGCGCGATCTGGACCAAGGTGTCGCCCGCGTCGTAGACGTGGTACTTGTCGCTCGGCTTGCCCTTGTCCGCGTCCGTCGCCCAGGTCCACTGGCGCAGCGTGTTGTCGACGCCCGCGCTCAGGATCTTCGACGTGTCGAACTGGAGCTGGATCACGGGGCCGTCGTGGCCCCGCAAGCTCTGGATCTGCTCGCCCGTCGTCACGTCCGTGACGACGACGAGCGCGTCGCCGCCGGCGGAGACGACGCGCGTCGCGTCGAACTGGAGGTCGAAGACGGGGCCGTCGTGGGCCTTGGACCGCTGCAGGATGTCGCCCGTCTGGAGCCACCAGACGATGATGTGGCCGTCCGCGAGGCCCGCGATGAGCTCGAGGCTGCCGTACTTGACGGCCGTCAGCCCCGCGCCGCCGGCGCTGAGGCGCTTGCGGCAGCGCACCTGGCCGCGCTTGAGGGCCTCCTCGGCCTTGACGCGCGACCGCTCGTGGCCGACGGACGCGGACGGGTCCGCCTCCTTGGGCAGGGACCAGATGCGCGCCTCGGACTCCTGGCCGCCGGACGCGACCCACGTGGGCCCCACGTTGAGGCAGACGACGGAGCGGCTGTGGCCGTGGAGCACGCGGAGCCGCTCGCCCGTCGCGCGGGCCCAGAGCATCATCTTCGTGTCCGCGCCTCCCGAGACGATCTTGAGCGAGTCGACGGCGACGGCCGTCACGGTGGCCTCGTGGCCCTCGAGGCACATGACGGGCTTGCCGTCCATGCCCCGCTGCTGCTCCTCCGTGAGCTCCTCCTTGCGCAGCGCGTCGTCGTTAGCCTTGATGACGCGCGCGAGGCTGCCCTCGCTCACGTCCCAGACGAAGATGCGGCAGTCCATGCCGCCCGTGTAGACGCGCTCGCCGGAGAAGTGGAGCGCCGACACGAGGGACGTGTGGCCCACGGGCGCGCCGAGGTGGCGGCCCTCCTCGTCGCCCGTGAAGACGCGGCGGAGCACGCCCGTCCTCAAATTGAAGACGGACACGGACTTGCCCTCGGCCGCGACGCACATGGCGACGCCGCCCGACGCGGACCCGAGGACCTCGTTGCCCGCGGCGTTGGCCGGGTTGAAGGCGATGAAGCGCAGTTTGGATTTTTGGAGCACGCTGAGCATGAGCGCGCCCGCCTCGACGTCGTACTCCTGCTGCGCGACCACGATGTCGTCGAGGTAGTTGGCGATGCGCGCGTCGATGGCCCGCTCCTCGGCGAAGGACGCCTCGACCTCCTTCGTGACCTCGGCGAGGCGCTCCGTGAGGCGCACCTTGAGCTCCTCGATCTCGAAGATCTGCTCGCGGCCGTGGACGAGCGTCGACGACATCTCGTCCTTGTCCGACGTTTTGGCTTCTTTGAGCTGGGCGTCGATGCGCTCCCGGAGCTGCTCGACCTTGGCCGTCGTCTTCTCCTGCTCGCCGCGCTCCTCCTTGCACTGGACGATGCGGTCCTTGTACGCCTGCTGCTCGTTGACTAACCGTAACGCGCGCGCGGACTGGCGCTTCAGCGGCGTGACCTTGCCCTGCTTCGCGGACGTGGAGAAGAGGCGCTCCTTCATGCGCAGCAGCTTGCCCGCGCCCTCCTTGAGGCGGAGCGCGACCTCCTCGTCGACCTCGGACGCCGCGGCCTCGTGGCTCGCGATGACGTCCTCGCGGAGGTGCTGGCGCCGCGCGCACTCGGCGAGCGCGCGCGACACCTCGGCGCGCATGCGCACGTCGCCGAGCACCGCGTAGGTCTCGCGCGCCTTCTCCAGCGCCGTCTGGCCCTGGTCGTACTCCGCGATCTCGACCAGCGCCTGCCCTAAACCCATCTCGACCTGGCCCCGGAGCCGCAGGCAGACGAAGCGCGCCTTCTTCGGGTCGAGGCGCTCCAGGAGCACCAAAGCCGCGTCGTCCGTGCCCGCCTTGCGGTCGATGGACTGGGCCGCGTCGAGGCCCCCGGCGAGCTCGCGGACGAGGTCGCCCGCGCGGTCCAGCGCCGTCAGCGCCTTCGTGTGGTCGCCCGCGTCGAAGTGCGCGTTGCCGATGCGGACCTGGGCCCGCGCGAGGCCCGCGACGTCGACCTGGCCGTGGGCCCGGAGCCGCGCGCGGTCGAAGAGCGCGCGGATGGCCCGCTCGTAGCAGGCCAGCGCCTCGTCCGTGCGGCCCATGCGCCGGAAGCCGTCGCCCTCGAGCACGAAGGCGACCTCCGGCGGCGCCTCGTCCTCCTCCAAATCGTCCTCCTTGACGGGGTCGAGCCCGGTCTCCTCCGGCGGGATGACGACGACGGTCTCGCCGCCGACGGGCGCGTGGAGCTCGGACGTCTCGTAGGCGCGCCGGTTGCCCTCCTGCCACGTCTTGAGCTGCTTCCGCGAGTAGGCGAGCTGGTCCGCGGCGCCCCGGAGCTCGCTGAGCTCGCGGAGCGCCGCGCGCGCGTCCGCGATGTTCTCCTCGCGTCGCTCCGCCGACAGCTTCAGCAGGCGGCCGCCCTTGCCCACGATGCGCCCGGCGACCTTGGCCGCGTCGACCTCGAAGACGAGGAAGACGCCGTAGCGCAGGCGGTGCACGGCGGCGATGAGGTAGCGCCGCGCGCACGCGACGAAGACGCGGAGCGCGACGCCGCGCGCGTGGCGCCGGTCCGCGCGGAAGTCCTGCCAGAGCTCGACGTACTTCTGCATGAGCGCGATGCGCCGCTCCGCGCGCTCCTTGGGCGTGAGCCGCGGCTTCCTGGACTGGAGCCGCGTCACGCGCGTCTGCCGCCGCACGTCCGCGCGGACGTTGACGAACTGGGCCTGGCGGTCGTGGAGCTCCGTCTTCTTCTGGTCCGCCGTCTTCTGGGCGCGGATGCGGTTCTTGTCCAGGATCTGCACCTTGCGCTTGCTGTCGGCGATCTCGCCGAGGCACTTCTCCATCTCGATCTGGAGGTCGCGCTGCAGCTGCGGCTTCGTGAAGCGCTGCACGCTGCCGTGGATCACGGAGGAATTGATGTAGGGCGCCTTGACGCCGGCGACGCGGTCGATCTCCGCGCGGACTTCCAAGACGCGCTCCTGCTGGTCCGCCATGGCCCGCGTCAGCGCGGCCCGGTCCGCGAAGCACTTGAGCTGGTCCGCCTCGGCCTTCTCGATCTGCTTTTCCAGCTGCTTGAGGCGGTGCTCGAACTGGGTGCGCTTGCGCTTGTACTCGGGCACGGCCTTCTCCATCTGCGCCTCCTCGGAGAGCTCCTCGGGCGGCTCGTCGACCATGGCGAACATTCGAGCGGACCCGACGATGGACTTGGACGCGGCCCAGCGCCGCTTGGCGAGCTCCTCCGAGGCCTCGTCGCGCACGGCGATGTCCTTCTCCATCTGGTAGGCCTCCGCGAGGTCGGCCTTGAGCCGCGCGACGTAGTCGCGCTTGTACTCGCGCTGCAAGAAGCCCTGGTAGAAGTCCGTGTCCACGAAGTCGCCCTCGACGGCCTCGGCGCGCTTGAGCTCCTTGATGAGGAGCTCGCGCATGGACGGCGGCAGCGTCGTCACCTTGTCGATCTTCTCCGCGTCGCCCTCCTGGCCGGCCTTGTTCTTCGCGCGGACTTCGATGTTGACGTAGTCCGTCTCGCCCCGGAGGTCCCGCAGCTTGAACTCGCACTGGGGGCCGCCGACCCGCAGATTGACGACGGTCTTGACCTCGTGCTTCTCGTCCGTCGTGTTGCCGCCCTTGGTCTTCGACTGCGACGCCATCGCGCGGCCCGCGCCCTTCGTGTCGTCCTTCTTGAACTCCGCGACCCACTCGTTGTGCGTCAGGTGGCGCACCTCGACGTAGTGGATCAGGTAGTCGACGATCTCGGCGCCGCCGTCGCGGAGCGGCGGCGACCAGCGGAGCTGGAACGAGTTCGCCGTCGGCGCGCCCGCGTCGAGGTAGAGCGGCTTGCCCGGCGCCACGGCCTCCTTCGTCGAGTAGGCCATGAGGGGCTCGCAGCGCTCGCTCCAGCCGATGGAATTCTTGCAGCGCACGGCGAACTCCGAGTACTCCGTCGACGCGCGGAGCTCCGTGAGCGTGTGGCCGTACTCGGCGACCTGCGTGCAAAATCTTCAACCCGACTTTCAATGTGAGTGTATTCGACGGTTTCGACGCAAGCTTTTTCGGCCCTGCTTCGGGAACTCGAGGAGACCAATCGATTCGTCCAAGAATCACCCGAATCGACTTCGATTTGGCCGAGCGAGAGAGGTTTGAAGTTCGGCCCCGACGTCCCAGCTCGCTGGTTGTTTCCGGCACGGTCGGCGACGGGCTCGACGTACGCGAAGCAGGACGTGAGGATGGGCGGCAGCTGGCTCACGGTCTTCGTGACCTTCTTGCCGATCTGGGTCACCTTGGTGATGCTGAAGACGACCTCGTACTCGTAGACCGTCGCGCCGCCGTCGAGGATCGGCGGCGCCCACTTGAGCTCGATCTGCGTCGGCGTGATCTTGCCGATGCGCAGGTCGCGCGGCGGCTGGGGCTTCATGGCCACGGACTTTTTGGCCTGCTTGCGGTCGCTCTGGTACTTGCGGCGGACCTTGCAGCGCTCGACGTGGCCCCGGAGCTTCTCCTTCGTCTTGAGCGAGCCGCAGACGACGCACGCGATGCGCTCGACCTTGGGGTCGTAGACGGCCTCGTCCTCCGACGAGCCCTCGGCCTCCATGGGCGCGCCCGCGCACACCAGCAGGTGGCCCGCGAGCTGCGCGCGGAGCACGCGGCTCCGGCACTTGTCGCACGTCGCGAAGAGGTCCTTCAACCCCAGCATCTTCGCGTCGTCGCGCGCGTCCTTGGTCATCTTGTCGACCTCCGCGTCGGCGTGGGACCGCAGCGTGCCGTTGACGTCGTCGCGCATCTTCCGCACGCGGTCCTCGAGGTGCTTGAGCTTGTCCCGGTGCTCGCGCGCGCCGACGATCGACCGCCGCAAATCGCGCGCGAGGTGGTCGCCGCCCTCGCGGATCGCGAACTGCTGGTCCGCGCGGGCGTAGAGCTGCATGTGGTCGCCCAGCGCCTCCGCGCCCCAGAGCCGCTCCTCGCCCTGGCGCGTCGCGTGCTTTTCGAGGGTCCGCGCGACGGCGCGTTTTTGGTTGTAGAGCACCATCTCTCCCGCCTTGACGAGCGCGGCCTTGCGCTCCGTGCGCCGCTCCTCGACGCGCCGCCGGAGCTCGATGGCCTTCTCCGAGAGCTTCTTGTTCGCCGTCCCGAAGCCGTCGCAGTCGTCCCCGCCGTCGCTGCCCTCGGACTGCGACAGCTCCAACGTCCCCGCCGACTGCGTGCGGGCCAGCATGCTTTAATGTGTGTTTGGGGCCGCAGGCGATCGGCTGATGTCTTGTCCTATCCTATCCGCCCGCGCCCATCGTCCGGCGCTGGTCTGATGGCTCGGGCTGCCTAACCATCGGCGCTGCCGGGCGCGCCACCGCGGCCGCTCGTGCACAGGAGCGCAAACCTCTCCAATGGCGTCGCCGAGATCTTGAATCGTATGGGCGCCAAACCCACTGTGGCCTAGTACATTGCTCGACGCGCAACGAGACCCGCGCCGCGCGCCGCGACGGCAGAAACGAGATGCGGTGCTTCCGCCACTTCAACCTGCACGAGGCCGAGGGCACGGCGTCGGCGGTCTACTCGCTGGACCTGTCGCCGGGCGGCGACACGCTCGCGACGTGCGGCGGCGACTCGCTCGTGCGGCTCTGGTCCTGCGGCGTCGTCTTCGCCGGGGGCGGCAACGACGCGCCCGAGGCCGTGCCCGAGGCGGCGCTGGCCGCGACGCTGGCCAAGCACACGGCGGTCGTGACGTCGGTGCGGTGGTCGGGCGCCGGGCATCGGCTCGCGTCGGGCAGCGACGACACGTTCGTCTTCGTCTGGGAGCCGCGCGCGGGCGGCGCCTGGGCGCGCGCCGCGACGCTGCGGGGCCACGGCGCCGACGTGCTGGACGTCGCGTGGTCCGCGGACGACGCGATGATCGCGTCGTGCTCCATCGACAACAGCGTCTGCGTCTGGGACGCGCGGAACCTGGCGCTGCTCATGGCGCCCCTGCGCACGCTCCGGGGCCACGCGAACTGGGTCAAGGGCGTCGCCTGGGACCCGACGGGCCGCTTCCTCGCGTCCGCGTCGGAGGACCGGCGCGTGCTCGTGTGGCGCGCGTCGGGCGACTGGCGCGTCGAGGCGACCATCGAGAAGCCCTTCGCGGGCGTCACGTCCCAGACCTTCTTCCAGCGGTTGTCCTGGGCGCCCGACGGCGCGTCGCTCGGCGTGCCCAACGCGGCCAAGTCCATGCAGGCGTGCGCCGCGGTCGTCGCGAGGGGTTCGTGGGACGGCGTCGCGGATCTCGTCGGCCACAAGCACCCGGTCACGGTCGTCAAGTTCTGCCCCGCGCTCTTCGTCGACGACGACACGGGCGGCCGGGCGCCGCCGCGGTCCGTCGTCGCCATCGGCGGCCAGGACGCGACGATTTCCGTCTGGACGTCGTCCAAGGCCCGGCCGGTCGTCGTCTTCCGCGACTGCTTCTCGGGCGCGGTGTCCGACCTCGCCTGGAGCCGCGACGGGTCCTTGCTCGTGGCCGCGTCCCACGACGGGTCCACCTGCGCCTTCCGCTTCGACGTCGGCGCGGATCTGGGCGAGGCGCTGTCCGCGGACGCGGCCGCGGCGTACCTCGCCGACACGTTCCGCGCCGCGGGCGGCGAGGAGATCGCGCTGCCGAACCCGACGCTGCCGTCGCCGGCGGCCGCGGCGAAGACCGTCGCCCTGGCTCGGCCCGCGGCGGCCGCCGCGCCGGCGGTGACGATCCTCCAGGCGCGGCCGAAGCACGGACGGAACGGCGCGGCCGCCGGCCCGGCGAAGAAGAAGAAGCGCATCGCGCCCGTGGCCCTCGGCGGCGCCGCGCCGGCGGCGGCCCTGGCGCCGCGCGCCGTCGCCGCCGCGCCACCCGCGGCGCCCGCGGCGCCCGCGCCCGCGGTCGCGCCGCGCGCGCCGCCGCCCGACGACCTCGTCGCCGCGCCCGCGCCGCGCGGCGGCGTCGTGTCGCGCGACGTCGGCGGCGGGTTGCGGGTGGCCGCGGCGCCGGAGAAGGCCGGCGGGACGAGCCGCTGCCGCGTCGTCGCGAGCCGCGGCGACGCCGCGGCCTGGGAGGCGGTGGTGGCCGGCGCGGCCGTCGCCGTCGCGGGCGGCGACGGCGCGGTCTTCGTCGCCACGGACCGCGGCGCGCTCCACTGCCTCTGCGCGGCGAGCGGCGCGCTGTTGGCGCCGGTCCTGCTCCTGCCGGCGCCGGCGGCGCACGTCGCCTGCGGCGGCGGCCACGTCGCGGTCGTCTGCGGCGACGCGGCGGTCCGCGCGTGGAGGCGGACGGGCGGGCGGCTCGCGTCGGCCGCCGTCGCGTCGGCCGCGGCGCCGCTCCGCGCGTCGACGGGCGGCAAGGTGCTGGGCTGCGCCATCGGCGCCGCGGGCGTGCCGACGCTCAAGCTGCGCAACGCGGGCGCGGCCTTTGCGGCCGAGGGGCCCGTCGCGGCGGTGGCCTGGGACGCGCGCGCGGCGGCGTGGGTCAAGCTCGCGGACGCGACGTCGACGGCGCTGCCCGACGACCGCGCCGCGACGTCGACGACGCCCGGGGATGCGCTCCTCGCCGCGGCGGCCGACGGCGCGGCGGCCGCGACGTCCGCGGCCGCGTTGTTAGCCGCGGCGCCCGACGGCGACGGCGCCAATCCGGGTTCAACATTCATGTATCCGAACGGTTTCGACCTACTTTTTTCACTGTTCAAAAAGGACTCGACGAGAGCAATCGATCCGTCCAAAAATCGGCCGAATCGACTTCGATGTGGCCGAGCTCGAGAATTCGGAAGTTTGGTCGGGACGTCCCAAACCAGCGGTTGTCTCCGGCACAGGCGCCAAGGCCGCGCTCGAGGAAAGATTGGCGTGCGCGACGCGCTTCGGCGCCGCCGCCGCGCGGGCGCGCTGGCTCGACGCCTACGCCGCCTGCCTCGCGTCGTCCGACGACGCGAACCGCCTCCGCCGCCTCGCGGCGTCGCTCGCGGACGAGCCGGCGCTGTTGCGGGACCACGTCTACCCCGCGCTCCGCGCGAACCCGAAGCACCACGCGCTCCTCTCGGAGCTCGAAGAGGCGGACAAGGCCATGAGCGACGTCTAAAGGGATTGCCGCTTACGTCTCAAGGGCGCGACGACGCGCGCCGCGCCGTAGTCGCAGAGGCTCCGCGCGCAAAGGACGGCGACGACGCCCGACTCGACGGCGAGCGTGTCCACGGCCAGGTTCAGCAGGCCGCAGGTCGCGTTGGCGACGAGGAACCAGGCGAGCAGGTCGCCGTCGACGGCGGCGAGGAGCGGCGACCGGCCGTCCGCGACGCCGCGGTTGCACCGCGCGAACGCCGCGAGCAGCGCGACGTTGAGGCCGACGGTGACGGCGCAGTAGGCCGGATTCGCGAGGCGCCGCGACGGCGGGCCGAGCGCCGCCGCCGCGGCGAAACAGGCGCCGCTCAGCGCCGCGAGGCCGGGCCAGTCGCGGCGGCGCAGGAACGCGTCGACCGTCGGTTTGAGCGCGACGGCGGAAAAGTGCAGGCACGCGTAGCCCGGCAGGCTCGCGAGGCCCTCGCGGTTCGCGGCGAGCAGCGAATCCCGCGGCGCGTCCGAGAGGACCCAGGGCCCGGCGCGCGCCGCGACGGCGGCCGCGGCCGCGGCGCAGACCGCGGCCGCGGCGGCCGGCGGCGCGCGTCCCGAGACCGCGCCCGCGACGTCGACGGCGGCGGCCGTCGCGAAGAAGTTCCAGTGCGCGCCGTACTCCGTGACGTGCTCGGGGTAGCCGCAGGCCCAGACGGCGCCCGCGCGCAGGACCGCGAGCGCCGCGAGCGGCGCCGCGCGCCGGAGCGACGGCGGCCGGCCCCGCGCCGCGCGGCTCGCGAGGCCGTTGCCGAAGGCGAAGGAGCCCGCGCCCGCGTCCATGAGGGACACGCCGAAGGTCTCCGTCTTGCAGAAGCGCCGCGGGAACGCGGGGAAGTCGACGGCCAGGATGCACACGGACGTCGCGAGCGCCTGGCCGCAGCGGAAGAGCCGCACGTCCGCGGCCGGGTCGCCCGCCGCGCGCGGCGGCGGCGCGCCGCGCGCGGCGACCGCGAGGCACGCGCCGGCGGCACAGGCGACGGCGAGCGCGGCGTCGCAGCCCGTCGTGAGCACGAAGGCCAGCGGCGCGACGACGACGGCGACGTCGAGCAGCGCGCCGGACCAGCCGCGCCGCGCGAGCTCGAGCCGCAGGCCGAAGCACAGCGGCGCGACGGCGGAGATCGTGAGCACGTCGAGTACGCTCGAGCCGTCATGGTTGGCGACTGCGGCTTCCTTGGCGGCCTTCCAAGAGGCCATGCCGCCTCTCGGCGGCGGCGATGCTGGGTCGACCTTGCAAGATCCTTGCAGCGAAGCAGCCCGGCAGCATGGCTTGAGCAGACGCGGAGAGCCGCCAAAGGTGGGGCGCGAGATGGCGCTCCGCCGAGGCAACGGCGCGGTGGCTTTGAGCGCCCCGATCGTGAGGCGCGCGGTGGACGACGTCGTGCGCGAGTTGGCCTCGCGGAGCAATTTCAAGAAGCTGTTTTTCCATGAAACTCATAGCTTCGCGGACATCGTGCTGCATGGTGTGGTGCTCAGACTCAGAGAGCAGGACGAAGGCGCGGAGGTAAAGGAGACCGTTGATGTCGTCTTCTACGATGCCCTCCACGATGCGATGATTAAGATCGGGTGGGAGCCGACGGCGTTGACGCAAGCCGTGGTGGAGCGAGCCGTGGCAGCGATCCTCGAGAGCGAGCCGTGGCAGAAGGTTCCTCATACCGCTTTCTCAGATCGAGCGCTTCAAGAAGGCAGTCATAAGGGAGAGACCTTGTTGAAGGCCATTGCGTACCACTTGAGGCAAACTGACCAAGGCGAGCGGCTGGAGGAAGAATTCGGGGACGAGATCAGGAAGATGATCCGGTCTAGAAACCTACGCCTGGCCGCGGAGATCGCGCACAAGGAGGTCAGCGCTCTCAAGCGGCCGCGGAAGGCGAGCATCTTTATGGCCATGGCGGAACGCCCGCGGTTGGAGAAGGATGGCATGTCTCCCGGCGAGATCGGCGCGCGGCGGCGTCCTGGAGCTGTTTTTACGCGCGATGATGCCTTCCCACAGGCCTTTTTCTCGGCAAGTTATTTCGAACCTTGACGCCGGAGCAGAAACGAATCTACGAGGCGAAGGAGGCCAACGACAGAAATCGCTACGACTTTGAGGTTGCTTTTTTTTGCGAGTCTACGTCGCGTCTCGGGCTCTCATCGTCTTTGTCGTGGATCTTCCCTTGCACCGGTCGGCGCCGTTGCGAGGACAGCCAGTGGTGCATGGATCCGCCGATGGACGACGTGCCAGAAGAAGAAAGAATCGTGGCGACGGTCGGGCTCCCGAAGGTTGCGCTGACGAGCGGCAAATGGTTCTACGAGATCGAGGTCACGGAGGCGGGCCATCATCCGCAGTTCGTCGCTCCCGCGCTCGCGCTCGCGTTCGGCTGGGCCCGGCGCGGCTGGGAACATTTGCAGCCGGACGGGGGCGGGCGGTACGGCTGCGGCGAGGACCGTTTCTCCTACGCGTACGCCGGCTTCGGAGGCTTTTACCTGCACGAGTCCCAGGAATGGGCCGAAGAGTCACCCATGTCGGCCGGCGACACCGTCGGCTGCATGCTCGACCTCGACGGCCGCGAGATCCGCTTCTCCGTCAACGGCGAATGCAACAAGTTCGTCTTCCGCTCCATCTCCGTCGACAGCGCGTATTATCCGGCGATGTCGATGCAGGCGGGCGTCGTCGACGTCAACTTTGGAGAGCGCGCTTTGAAATTTCTTCCCGAAGGCTACACGCCCGTCGCCGAGGAGCAAAAGAAGCAGATGCGTGCGCAAAATAAGCAGATGCGTGCGGAGATAGAAGCCATGGATACGGAGATAGAAGCCTTGGATACACATCCACATCGCGGCGCGGAGGCGAACGACGAGACGCTGCTCGGGAGGAAGGCGAAGTACGACGCGGCGACGGCGGCATCAGAGGCGTCGATGAAGATCATCGAGGACCGCATCGACGACCTAGGAACAATTCTTCGGAATCCTGACCCCAGCGGCGCTTTGTACGTCCTCGGACTCCTCGACAAGCTCGACGAGGCGGCGCGCGGTGGCGGCGAGGCCGCCGCGCTGAGCCATCAAGACGTCTCCGGATCGACTGGATGGCGACACGCCAGCGTCGAAGACTATGGGAGGGCGATGCGCATCGCTCTCGAGGAGCTCACGGCAAGCGACGGCTATGAGTACGAGCGCGGTCGCCGGGAGCAAGACGAGCTCTTACTGGAGCTCGGGCGCCTTCGCCAGGAGCACGACAAGCGCACAGTGGACTTCCACCTCGAGAATGGCTTTTGATAGGCTCAAGCCGAGGCGAGGAAATAAACGGTAGCTTAGCTATAGCTGCAACTTGCGCAGCTTGCATCCACCTTGCAGCCCATCCGTTGCAAAATTCGAACTCCATCGTTGGGCAGCTATGCGCCGCTCCGGAGTGACCCCGCCGCCGCCGCCCGTGGACGTGGGCCTGCCCCCGAGGCGCGCGCACGCCCCCGCCGTCAACACGCAGCCGCGGCGCTTCCCCCTGGCGTCGCGGTCCAACGTCGTCGTCGCCGACCGGCGCCAGACGGCCATGCGCAAGCCCGTGGGCGACGGGCGCATCGTGCTCGCGGGCGCCTGGGGCGCCAAGGAGGAGCAGCTGCGGACCCTGGAGAAGGAGAACCGCGACCTCGCCGAGCGCTGCGCGAGGGCCGAGGCCGCGGAGCTGCAGTCGCGCAAGGACCGCGCGAAGTGGCGAAGCGAGGCCGCGGCGCACGAGGCCGCGCGGCGCGCGGACGCGGGCATGGCCGGCGCCATGGAGGTCGAGCGGCTCCTGCGCCTCGAGCAGCTGCGGGAGCGCGAGGAGCTCTGGCGCATGGCGTCGGAAGATTGCGCGCTTCGCCGCGGCGAAAGCAAGGACGCGAAACGGTCGTGGACGGCCGCGAGCCGCGACCTCGCGGCCAAGGCGCAGGCCCTGGAGGCGTCGACGCGCACCCTGGCCGCCGCCGACGCGGAGAACGCCAAGCTCACGGACCGCGTGCACCGCGCGGAGACGCGGCTCGCGCGCGTCGAGAAGGCGTTGGAGTGCGAGGCGCGCGCGAAGGAGGTGCTCGCGCACGCCAAGGCGCAGAAGGAGAAGCACGTCTGCGTGCTCCTCAAGGAGCGGGACCGGCTCCAGGCCGCGCACCGGTCCGCGCTCCACCGCCTCGCGAAGCTCGGCGTCGCGGAGGACGCGCCGCGGCAGAAGCCGCCCGTCCGCGTCGTGAGCCGCACGCCGCCGCGGACCGCGGCGGCGCCGGCCGTCGTCTCGCCGGAGGAGGCGACGTCCGTGCTCGCCCTCGACGTCGCGCTGCCCTCGACCGGCGGCGTCCCGGCGAAGGCGCTCTTCGCCGGGGACGACGACGCCGCGTCCGACGGCTCCGCGCCGTCGCCGACGCCCCGCGCGGACCCGGCGCCGACGCCGACGCCGCCCCGCTGCCGCGACACGCACGCCGACGCCCAGGCGCGGGCCATCCGGAAGCTGCGGGAGCGCGAGGAGCGCCACGCGACGGAGCTCGCGGTCGCGCAGCACCAGCTCCGCAAGGCCACGGAGAAGGCCACGGCGCTCCAGGTCCGCTTCGCCAACAAGCAGGCGCGCGACGCCGCCGAGCGCATCTTCCGCAAGCCGTTCTCGGGGTGAAGGCTGGTGTGCTAAGTGTGGCATCAAGTTGTAGTTCAACTTGTCGCTCGCTGAATTGCGAGCGCTTGCCTTGTGTAGCACTACCTCTCTTGCATGCATCTGCTGCGCGCCGCGACCTTGGCCGCGATCGTCTGCAGCATGTCGCGCGCCAGCAAGATCGCCGGCCTGAAGACGGCGCTCACGACCGTGAGCCCCCAGAGCATCCGCGCCGCCGCAGAACGCATCGCGCCCTACGCCGTGCGCACGCCCGTGCTGCGCAGCGACCGCATCGACGCGCTCGCGGGCTGCGAGGTCCACTTCAAGTGCGAGCACCTCCAGGTCACGGGCAGCTTCAAGGCGCGCGGCGCGCTCAACGCGGTCCTGTCGCTGAGCGACGCCGAGGCCGCCGTCGGCGTCGTCGCGCATTCGACGGGCAACCACGGCGCGGCCGTGGCCCGCGCGGCGCAGGCGCGCGGGGCGCCCTGCGCCATCGTCGTGCCCACGGTGACGCCCGCGGCGAAGCTCGCGAACATCGCGCGCTACGGGCCGGCCGTCGTCCAGTGCGAGCCGTCGCCGGCTGCGCGGCGGGCGGCGTCCGAGGCCGAGGCCGCGCGGCTCGGCGGCGCGACGATCGTCCACCCCTTCGACGACGGGCGCGTGATCTGCGGCCAGGGCACCATCGGTCTGGAGCTGCTGGAGGACGTGGCAGGGCTCGACGCGATTTTGGTGCCCGTGAGCGGCGGCGGCATGCTCGGGGGCGTCGCCGCGGCGTGCGCGGGCACGTCGACGCGCGTCATCGCCGTGGAGCCCGCGGGCAAGGCGCTCGGCGCGGCGCTCGCCGCGGGCGAGCGCGTCATCTTCGACGAGGCGGAGCTGGAAGCGAGGCCGACGCTCGCGACGGTCGCGGACGCGATGCCGACGCGTCTGCTCGGGCCGAACCTCGCCTGGCCCCTCTCCTACGGCCTCCTCGACGCGCGGGACGTGTTGGCCGTCGACGACGCCGCCATCGAGGCCGCGCTCCGGCTCACGGCGTCGGAGCTGAAGCAGGCCGTGGAGCCCGCGGGCGCCGTCGCGCTCGCGGGCCTGCTCTCCCCCGCGTTCGCCGCGCTCCGCGACGACCCGGAGCGGCCCCTGCGCCGCGTCGCCGCCGTCGTCTGCGGCGGCAACGTCGACGCCGGGACGCTCGCGGCGATCCTCGCCGGCGGGGGGGACTAAGGCCGCCGCGCGACAGAATCCCGGCGGCGGGTGGTTACGACGCCTTCTCGGACTTGTCCGCGGCGACGCACTTCGCCCGGTGCGTCGCCCAGTGCTCGGTCTGGCAGTCCCGCGAGCAGTAGTGGACGGCCTTGCACCGCGCGCACTTGCGCGCCTTCGTGAGGACGACGGCGCAGCGCGCGCAGACGCCGACGCACCTCGCGTCGACGTCGATGGCGACTTCGAGCGGCGCGAAGGCGACCTCGAGCGCCAGGTAGGCGTCGAGCACGGGCACGACGAGCGCGCGGCGCGCGTCGTCGTCGAGCGTCGCGCAGTAGTCGCGCGCGCAGCGCAGCGACAGGCTCCGGTGCTGCTCGGACCACGTGTTGCGCGCGTCGTAGGACGGGTGCGCCTTCAATAACTCCGCGTGCGCGGCCTTGTGGTCCCTGCCGTTGGCGACGCGGTCCTTGAGCACGTAGGCGATGATGGCGCGGTACCGCTTGTTCAGCGCGGCGGCGACGAGGGTCCGCTTCGCCGCGGGCAGGTTCCGGAAGGGCTCGACGTCGTCCATCGCGGGCGAGGGGACGGGCTGCGGGCCCTCGCCGCCGGGCTCGAGGCCCCGGAGCAGGCCGCTCGGGTCGTCGCGCATCAACAGGACGAAGCGCCGCAGGACCTCGACGCTCCCGACCTCGTCCTTGTCCAGCGACTCGCGGACGACGACGCGCGCCTCGAAGACGTCCTTGGAATGGTGCGCCGCGACGGCGCCCGACGACGGCAGCAGCCCCAGCGCGGCCCAGTCGTCGTAGTGCGCCTGCATGGCCTGCAGCACGACCCCCGGCCGCCGGTACCGCTCCCAGTGGCGCGTCTTGGCGCGCTCCTTCGCGTCGTCGAAGACGTGGCCGACGGTCGAGACCGTGGCGCGGTAGAAGACGCGCGGGTCGCCCGGCCGGAGGTGCGCGCCGTCGCCGAAGCCCTCGATGGCCACGGGGTAGAAGCTCCGCGAGGGCGACTGCCAGCGCAGCGCCGAGGCGTGGACGAGGTCCGTGACGTCGAAGGCGGCCTTGAGCACGTCCTCCGACGGCAGCCTGTGCCGAAACCAAATCTTCAACCCGACTTCAATGTGAGCGTATTCGAATGTTTTGACACAAGCTCTTCGGCTGGGCTTCGAGAACTCGACGAGAGCGATCGATCCGTCCAAAAATCAGCCGAATCGACTTTGATTTGACCGAGCTAGAGAATTCTCAAGTTTGGTCAGGACCACCCAAACCAGTGGTTGGTTTCGGCACAGACGGCAGCGTCGAGCTCCGCTCGGCGACGACGCGCACGGTCGGCGGCCGCCAGCCGTCCTCGTCCTCGTCGGCGACGAGCGCCGCCTCCTTGGCGCGGATGAAGCTCAGGATGCGCGCCGCGTCCCAGCCGGGCTTCCAGGGCACGGCGCAGCGGTAGAGCGGCTCGCGCGTCCGCTGCGCGTCGCGGCGGTGCGCGCGCGCGGCCTCGTCCTCGGCGACGTAGTCCGCCTCGACGCGCGCGGGGCCGTAGGAGCTGTAGTAGGTCTTGGGCTCGTCGGGCAGCATGGGCGGGCTGCGCGTCCGCGAGTAGTAGTACATGAACCCCTTGAGGAACACGTCGCGCAGCGACCGCGTCGGTGCGGGCGCGCCGGGCCGCCGCCGCGCGACGCTGCCCGGTTTCTCCTCCATGCGGTTCAGCTCCTCGTCCTTCGTGCGGCGCAGGGAGAAGAGCCGCGACGCGATCAGCAGCCGCACGAGGCCCGACTGGGGCGTCGCCGCGCCCGCGGCGGCGCCGCGCCGCGGGTCCGCGTCGCGCACCGCGAGCGGGAGGTCGAAGACCCGCGGGTCGACGGCCGCGGGGCGGTAGAGCGACGGCGGCACGTAGACCGCGTAGCCCCGGAGCGCGTACTTGACGAGCCGCGCCTCGTAGGTGAGGGACCGCCGCGCCGCGTCGACGCGGCAGAGCTTCTCGCAGAGCGCGCGGACGCCGCGCGGCGCGCCCCAGACGCGTTCGCCGTCGTAGGCGAAGCAGCAGGCGTCGACGTCGAAGGAGTCGAGCACGGCCGCCGCGGACGCGTAGAGCCGGAGCACGACCTGGACGTTGCGCCGGGGGAAGCCCGCGCTGAACGTGATCGCGGACGCGGAGCGGACGCAGGCGACGCGCGCGCAGGCGTTGCGCACGACGGCGGCGTGGACGGCGACGAGCGCGTCCATCGCCGCGCGCTCGTCGAGCCCCACGAGGAAGAGGTCGACGTCGCTTGACGTGCAGAAACGCGACGCGGCGTCGCGCCGCTGCAGCGTCCGCGCGGCGGCCTCGACGCGGCTCCGGCCCGCCATGGCCGCGTGGCTCCGCGCCTCGAACCACTCCACGAGCCCCGGCCCGGCCTCGCGGCCCGGCGGCCGCGCCTCGACGCACGCGAGGACGCCGCCGCCCGCGGCGACGAGGCCCAACGCCTTCCAATCGACGCCGCGGAGCAGCCCGGACCCGAAGACGTCGAAGGCGTCGCGGAACTGGGCCAGGTCCGCGCAGGCCGCGTCGGCGCCGTCGGGCCAGAAGCGCGGCGGCTGGTGGAAGAGCACCTGCGCCGCCGCGACGTCCGCGCTCCACGGCCCCAGCCGCCAGGCGGCGCCCGCGGCGTCGCCCGCGAAGACGTCCAAGAGCTGGCTGCCTTGCTTCGTGATGGCCTCGGCGCGCAGGGCGACGTCGAGGGCGTCGCCGTCGTCGAGCGCCCGCGCGAGGGGCGAGTCCGGGTACGCGGCGCGGAGCCGCAGGAGCGCGGCGCCGGGCAGCTGCGGCAGCACGCGCTTGAGCGCGGGCGCGGGCCACGACGCGACGGTCTCGCCCCAGTCGCCGACGTCGTCGGCCATGCCCGCCAGGCAGTCGCCGAGGACGACGGCGCAGCGCTGCGTGAGCGACGTCGCGAGCGGCGTCGGCGCGCGCTCGCCCTTCTTCCGGCGCGTCGACGAGAAGAGGCCCTGGAACGACGCCATCGCTGGTGTGGGCGCGCTGCGGCTCGGAGGCTGCGGCGCGAGAGGGCTGGGACGAAGCGGCGCGGTCGGAGGCCCCCGCCGCCGGCAGCAAGACGCGCGTACGAGGCCAAGGCCACACCCTGTCCTCAGATGGCTCGGATGGCGGCCCGAGAATGGTTCAAGTTGAACAGCAAGTTTCCTTTCACGTCACCGCGCGCCGCTCCGGCCGTCCGCCCTCTCTCAGAGCAGCTCGCGGCGCTTCTTCTTGAGCGGGAGGAGGGACGTGCGGGCCTGGGGGAGGAGGTAGTCGAGCTTGCGCCGCGCCTCCTTGTTGGGCTTGCGGAGCTTCAGCGTACTCTCGCGGACGTCGACGCCGAGCGGGAGGCCGCCGCGGTCCGCGCGGACGTAGGCCCGCGTCGTGATGAGGTCGACGCCGTCGTCCCAGACGACGGTGAGGTTCTTGCCGCTCACGTTGACGACGGTGCCGGCGAACCACTCCTGGCCGTCGGGTCCGGGGTCGAAGTCGCTCCAGACGCGCGACCCCGGCGCGTAGTCGGCCGCCGCCGGCTCCGGCGCGGCCCGCTTCTTCGACGGCGGGGCCTCGTCGCGCGCCGTGACGTTCGGCGGCCGGCCCTTGTGGGTCGGCGTCGGCGGCTTCGCGGCCTCGGCGAGCTCCTTCTTGAGCGAGCCCTTGCCCTTGGGCTTCCAGGCGTCGACCGCGGCGCCGTAGACGTCGCGCGCGGCCTTGGCCGCGACGTCCGTCGCCTCCTCGTCGTCCGCGGGCGCGTCCGCCGCCGCGAGCTGGCTGCGGAGGAGCTCCCGCGACACCTCGGCGAGCGCGTCGGACTCCGCCGACGGCGGCGCGGCGGCGGGCGCGTCCGGCGCGGCGGCGGGCTCGTCCGCGGCGGCGGCCGGCGACTCCGCCACCACCGCCGGCTCCTCCGCGACCGGCGCGGCCGGCTCGTCCGCCGCGGCGGCCGGCTCGTCCGCCGCGGCCTTGGGCTTCGGCCGGCACTCGAGCTCCGGCTCCTCCGGCTCCTCGGCCCGGGCGGGCGTCTTCGTCTTCGCCGACGCGGCCTTCTTCTTGCGGCCCTTGGCCGGGCTCGGCGACGCGTTCGGCCCCTGGAAGCGCTGCGCGCGGCCGTTCGCCAGGGCCTCCCACATGCGCTCCTGCCAGAAGGCCGTGTTCTGCTCGGCCTGGACCTCGTCGCGCGTCTTCGGCGCCGCGACGTCGTCGTCCTCCTCCTCCGGCGGAACGTCCTCCTCCTCCGGCGGAACCGCGGGCGGCGCCGGCGCGGGCGGCGCCTCGGCGCGCGGCGACGGCGCCTTCTTCTTGGGCGTGCGCTTCTTCGGCGGCCCCGTGGGGGACTGGTCCCGCACGATCTGAATCTTCTCGTAGCGCGGGCGCCACACGGGCGCCGCCGCGGGCGCCGGCGCCGGCGGGCCGCGCGAGAGGTACGCGTCGAGCGTCGCGAACGGCTTCGCGGCCTCGTCCCTCCCCGGCGGCGGGCCCGTCGAGTAGGCCGTCGGGTAGGGCGTCGGCGGGTCGCAGCGCGCGTTGACGAGCTTCGTGAAGCGGTCGCCGTCGGACGCGTAGGTCGCCCGGACGCCGAGGTCCACGTCCGGCACCTCGTCGCAGGGCTCCGCCGGCGGCTGGCGCCAGGGCGTGTCCTCGTTGCTGACGATCCAGGACGCGCGCCGCCGGCAGAAGGCCGCGGCCCCGACGCACTGGAGCATGGCGGACAAGATCGAAGATTTTGGGAGAGCGAGGCGAGACCGATTCTCTCGACGCGACCTGCGAGTCGACGGTGAACCCCTGGGTGAACCGGAGGTGCCGAGCTGCTCGACATGGAGTATGGTGAAGTGAGGCAGGCGGGCAGCATTCCCATGGAGCCCTGAACGCGAATCCGTCGCGCGAAGGATGCGCCGCCTCGCGCTGCTCGGTGCGTTCCTCGCGCCGGTGTCGTGCGAGCTGAGCAGCGCCTACCTCTACGACTACGCGTTCCACAAATCGACGCAGGAAGCGCTGGACTACAATTTGAACGTGCTCTGGAAGATGGGCGAGGTCATGGCGACGGGCATGGCCACGGACCTCGTCTACAACGCGAGCGGTCCCGGCGACCTCCACGGCCGCCTGCGGTCGGGCGACGGCACGCTGTCGCTGCTCGTCTACTCGCTGCTGATCGGCGAGTCGCTCGCGACGTACATGCACTACGCGGGCTTCGAGGACTCGACCTGGGTCGGCGTCTACAACGCGGGCAACGGCGGCGGCCCCGCGGGCAACTACACCTTCGCCGTCGCGGCGAACGTGTCGCGCGACGCCGACTGGTGGCGCGTCGCCGTCGGCGCGTGCGAGCCGCCGGACGACGCGGCCTGCGCGACGTGCTGCCGGTCCAAGTGGGTCACGGACGCGCGAGGCGCGCCCGCGGGCGACGCCTTCACCACGGGCTACTACGACACGCGCGCGCGGCCCTGGTACGTCGCGGGCCTCGACGCGCGCGGGCCCATCTGGACGGAGCCCTACGTCTACGCGAACGGCGTCACCATCGGCAACTCGGCCGTGACGCCGCTCGACGACGGCGCGGGGACGCGCGTGGGCGTCCACGCCGTCGACGTCGAGTTCGACAGCATGTCGGCGTACCTGCGGACGATGGCGGTTTCTACGGCCGACCGCGACGACGTCTTCTTCGTCGTCGACGCGGCGGGCCTGTTCGTCGCGCTGTCGACGAACGCGACGGACCTGAGCATCGAGACGCCCGACGGCGACCTCGCGCGGCGGCACATGGCCAACTCCACGGACGAGCGCATCCGGCGCGCCGCGGCGGCGCTCGCGGACGGCGCGGCCGAGGACCATTTGCTCATCGAGGACCACTGGTTCGTCGCGTCGGCGCCGCTGCGCGAGGCGGGCCTCAATTGGACTCTTGTGTACACCTACCCCGTGGGCTGCCCCGCGGGCTCGCGCGAGTCC
Organism: Aureococcus anophagefferens; assembly: GCF_000186865.1. Lineage (NCBI taxonomy): Eukaryota > Pelagophyceae > Pelagomonadales > Pelagomonadaceae > Aureococcus > Aureococcus anophagefferens. Next base: position 268,264 of record NW_008705587.1, read on the forward strand.
GTCGAGCTCGGCTGCGTGCCCTGCGCGGACACGTGGTCTTCCGAGCCCGAGAGCGCGGCCTGCGGCATGTGCGCGGCGGGCTACTACCTCGACGGCGACGCCTGCGAGGTCTGCCCGTCCCACTTCTACTGCGACGAGCCCGGCGCCGAGCTCGAGCGGCTATTGGTGGCCGAGGGCTACATGCGCATGTCGTCGAAGAGCACCGAGGCGCTCGAGTGCGCGCACCGCAAGTCCTGCCCGCTGGCCGACGGCCGCGTCACCTGCGACGCGGACCGCGGGGCGACGGGGCCGCGCTGCTCCGTCTGCGACGAGGGCTACTTCTCGGACCAGGTCCAGCGCTGCCACGACTGCAAGGACGCGTTCGCCGCGTCGAGCCCGGAGACGCTCGCGAGCATCCTCGTGTCGCTCCTGCTCCTCGGCGGGTTCCTGTATCTGATCACGCTCATGACGAAGCCGAAGAGCGGCAACCTCAGGCGAGCGGGCAAGCTGAGCCGCCTGAACCAGAAGCTCACGGTGAAGTGGAAGATCGTCTTCGTGGCCTTCCAGATCCTCTACACGATGCCGTCGATGATGCCGGGCACCCGGTTCCCGACGGCCTACAAGTCGCTCTACATGGCCTTCGATATCGTCGCGCTCAGCGTCCCGCGACCGAGAGACGAGTTTCGAGAGCTTTTGATCGGGAAACCGACGAACGGTTGTTACCGACGCATGTGGTAGGTCACGCTCGACCTCGGCGCGGCGCTGCCGCTGCAGTGCCTGGATCTCGTCGGCGGCGGCGCGGCGTTTTACCGCGCCTTGCTCGCGATGACGCTCGGGCCCGGGGCGTTCATCGTTCTCGCGATGTCCCTGGCCTTCGCGATCCACCTCGTGAATGGCTACGTCATGTCCCGGGGCGAGGTGCGCCGGGCGTTGATTTCCGTGACGATTTTGGTGACGTACCTCCTGCTGCCGGCGGTGACGACGACGATCGTCCGCGCGTTCCCCTGCGACGAGTTCGACGACCCGCGGGGGTCGGACCGGCGCATCCCCTACCTCGTCGCCGACCTGTCCATCCGCTGCGACTCGACGACGCACCGCACCTACCTGGTCTACGCGGCGCTCGCGCTCTTCGCGTGGCCCGTGGGCGTGCCCCTGGTGACGTTCTTCGTGCTCTTCCACTACCGCGACCACCTGAACCCCGTCGTCGACAACAAGAGCATCGGGCGACGGAAGGCGCGGCGCTCCTACGACCACCGCCTCGACTACCTCGTGCTCCGGGAGCAGGCGCAGGAGGCGCGCGCGCGCGACGAGAAGATCCAGCACCTCCAGTTGCTGTACGGCCCCTACGAGCCGGAGTACTTCTACTGGGAGGTCTTCGAGATGCTCCGGCGGCTCATGCTCACGTCGGGATTGCTGCTCGTCGGCGACGGGCCCCTCGTGAAGGTCTTCTTCGCCATCGTCGTCGCCCTCGCGACGCAGAAGGCCTACTCCTACTTCGCGCCCTACGCGTCGGACAGCGACGACGTGCTCGCGGAGACGCTGCAGTGGGTCACGCTCTTCACCTTCCTCGCGACGCTGGCCTGCGCCGTGGGCCAGGCGAACGTGGCCCTCACGGTGGGCATGATCGGGCTGCAGGTCGCGGGCCTCGTCGTCGTCGGCTGGCTCATGGTCGCGGACATCAAGCGCGAGAAGGACGCGCTCAAGACCATCGGCGAGGAGATCCGCCACCTCCAGGACGAGCTCAGCGCCACGCAGAAGGTCATCAGCCGCAAGAGGCTCAGCACGTTCGTCTTCGGTCCAAACGCGGGGCAGCCCGCGGCGACGGTCGACGCGCCCGAGGCGAAGGACGACGGCGACGGCGACGACTACGCCGCGGGCCTCTCGGCGCCGGCCCTGGAAGTCGCCGCCGGCGACGAGGACGAGCGCGCCGTCGCCTGCAGCTGCGTCGCCGTCGGGGGCGACGAGTCCTTCGCCTACTTCTCTCCGCGGAGCCTCGTCGCCCCCGCCTACTTCTCTCCGCGGAGTAATGCGACCTAGCCTCGTTGCACACACTCGCAGTCGCCCCGCACGCGGCACGCGACCGTCGCCGCGCCCGCCGCGTCCGCGGCGCACGCCGTCGTGAGCGTCGCGTAGGTCCAGGGGTGGACGACGGACAGCGCGACGACCTCCCCGGGGTCCGCGGCGACGGAGACGTCGACGCCGTCGTCGTCGTCGACGACGCGGACGACGCGCCCGGCGACGACGACCTTGTCGAGCTCGCCGAGCACGGCGAACTCGGACCGCGGCGCGACCGGCGCGACGACGGCCAATCGCGCGCGCACGAAGCGCGCGTTCTCCCGGTCGAAGGGCGACGCCTCGAGGACGAGCGGCGCGCTCGGGTCGAGGTGCGTCGTGACGTAGACGCGGTCGCCCCCCGTGAGGGGCCAGTCGACGGCGACGGCGCGGCGCGTGTCGCGGCCGAGGTCGAGGACGAGGTCGAGCTCCTCCGCCTCGTCGAGGAAGACGGAGAGCACGTAGTGCCAGACGTACTCCCCGAGCCGCGTCTCCGCGGCCCAGAGGTTCCGCTCCCGCAGGTCCCAGAAGGACAACCGGAAGGCCGCGTCGAGCGTCGCCAAATTCCGCGTCGGCCGGAGCAGGTTGCCGTCGCGCGACGCCGCCGCGCGCGCCGCGGACGCGTTCAGCGCCTCCGCGGCGTCGCCGATCCCCACGGGGCCGCCGGAGAGGGCCGCGAGCGCGACCTCGAAGTAGGGGTTCGGCTGGGAGCAGTTGAAGCCGCCGTGGCAGCCGCCGTCGCCGCCGGCGCTCGCGAAGACGTTGTCGACGCTCGCCGCGAGGCCCACGGCGCGCAGCAGCGACGCGGCGAGGCCGACCTTCCAGGACGCCGTCAGCGGGTCCCGCGTGTTGTCCATGGACGCGCGCGCGTGCGTCGCCGATTGTAGCCGCGTCGACGCCAGGATCGTCGCGGGCGTGTTCATGCACAGCTGCACGGGAACGCCGGCCGAGAGCGCCGCGGCGTCGAGGTCCCGGAGCCACTGCTCGCCCGCGCCCGGCGTCGACAGGAAGGACGGCGGGCCCCGGCCCTTGCCGAACCAGTACGAGAGGAAGTCCTGCTCGAAGAGCGCCGGCCGCCGCCGGAGCGTCTTCGTCATCGTTCGAAACAGGTCGTCGTAGAACTGGCGCGAGGCCGGCACGGCGAAGCGACCGTCGAGACGCACGGGTCCGTGGCGCGTGAAGTTGGACACGAGGCCCATGTAGAGCGCCACGGGCGCGCCGAGGCCGTCGGCGAAGGCGCCCAGACCTTCCGGGAAGACCGCCGGCCCGCCCGGCGAGCAGTTCGCCGTGCACCCGGTCCAGTCGACCATGCCCCCGAAATCCCCATTGTGCTGTTGGAACCACCAGTCGTCCAATTGCAGGTAGCGCACGGGCAGCCCCGCCGCGTCCCAGGCGTCGCGGACCGCGAGGAGCGTCTCCGCCATCGAGTCGCCGGGCCTTCGCGGGTTGCCGTAGTAGAACGACCCTCGGTCCGTCCAATACCCCAGCTGGCGCAGCACGGGCCCCGCCGGCGGCGCCCGCCGCTTGCCGCCGACGGCGAGGAGCGCGTCGCCGAGCTTCCGGAGGACCGCGTCGACGCCGCGCGCGCCCACCAAGAGCGTCTCGTGCGCGTAGCCCGTCGGCAGCGCGTCGAGCGTCGCCGCGGGGCCGAGGGCGATGAGCGGCGCGGTCGTGTCAAACCGCCGCGTCGCGACCATGGCGCTCTCGAGGTGGCGCGTCAAGGGCGCGGCGGCGACGGCGCGGAGCGAGTCGTCGAACCAGACCGTCGGCGCGCCCTGCCAGGGCCCGCCGAGCCACGTCGAGTTGTAGTAGGGGTAGGTCCGCGGGCAGCGGTCTTGATACAACGACGCGCAGCCCGCGGCGTAGGACTGCGGCGGCGGATAGGGTAAACGCGACGCGGCGGCGGCCGCTCTCTCCGGGAGCCAGCGGCCGACGGTCGCGTCGCTGAGCTGGTTCCCGCCCCAGGACGCGTAGTTGAGCGTCGGGGCGTTCGGCGGCGCGGCGAACGTCGGAAACGCGCCGAGCACCTCGTTGCCGTCGCGGGCGCCGCCGTTGGCGCAGCCCGCGGGCCAGCGCTGCTGCAAGACCCACGTCGAGTCGCCGTACTCGCGAGTCGTGGTCTCGAGCACGGGAGCGCCGGCGACGTCGGTCCAGAGTTGCGTCGCCGCCGTGTACTCGCCCACGGCGTCCCGCCCGAAGGTCGTGCGCTCCGGGCCGAAGCGACGCAAGGCGTCGGGGCCGAAGCCCTCCGAGCTGAGCCATTTGTCGTTCACCTGGGCGCCCACGGGGCCGGCGCCGAACCACTCGACGCCGTCGACGACCACGGCGCCGCCGACGAGCTCCAGCTCCACGGCGCGGGCCGCGGACAGGAGGAGGAGGGCGGCTAGGGGCAGCCCGCGCGCCTCCATGCTCGCCTTCAACCCGAGGCAAACATGCTCGGTCTGGTTCCCTCCGCGGGCGTGCCTCCCCCCCCCCGGACGGACGCAGTCGGGCGCGCATCCCCTTCAATAACTTGGTCAACATGCGTTGTGTGAACATTTGTGGACAAACCGATGGGCAAAGGCAGTGGCAAAGGCAGCGAGGGCTCCGCCGAGGATCTCGACGTCGTCGTGCCCTGGAAGGATGGCTTCGAGTGCGCCACGTCGACGAACCCGACGACGATGGTGCGCGCCGTGCGGCGGCAGGCGCTCGCGACGCGCTTCCTGCGCGTCTACGACGACGCGCTGCGGCCCGAGCTCTGCGCGGCGCTCTACGACGACGCCGTGGCGCACAACAAGCCCTGGGGCGCCTACGTCACGTTGGCCGACGCGCGGAACGTCGCCGGCGCGCCCAGCGACCGCGACGCCTGGGCCCGCGAGGTCGTGCGGACGCTCTTTTTAGAACGCGCGGCGGACGCCGTCGACTTGGAAGCCGCGGGCGCGCACGGCGTCGCGGTCTGGTGCCTCGCGAGCGGCGTCGGCAACAGCGTCGACTACCACCTGGACTACTGCGAGCTCCACCGCCACGAGACCAACGAGATCGTGCCGCCGCTCTACGCGTCGACGGTGCAGCTCTCGGACCTCGCCGACGGCGCCGCGGACGACGCGCGGCGGGTCGAGGGCGGCGCGTTCGTCGTCAACTCCGGCGGGCTGGCGCACTACGCGGCCTACGGCTACAAGAGCCGGCTGCAAAAGGGCGCGCTGGCGGGCGACGGCTGGCACCGGATTCCCTACGCGTTCAATCGCGCGATCGTCCACGACGGCGAGTGGCCCCACGCGTCGGAGGAAGTGAAAGCGCTGCCGGCGGGCAAGAAGCGCGTCATCCTGGGCCTCAACGTCTTCGGCGACCGCGTCGCCGAGGTCAACGCGCGCGCGCCGGAGCACTCGGACGCGTTCAACAAGACCGTCAAGATCTACCAGGCGACCGCGCGCGCGAAGCGGTCGGGCGGCGGCGGCCTCACGGTCGAGGCGCTGAAGAAGAACAAGCCCCTCGCGCGCCTCTTCGTCGGCCTCGCCCGGGCCCGCGCCGGCGAGGACGACGACGCGGCCGGCGGCGCGACGTTCGCCCCGGGCGACCGCGTCCGGGCCAAGTGGCGCAAGGGCCTCCGCCGCTGGCCCGCGACGGTGAAGCGCGTCTACGACGACGGCACCCTCGACCTCCACTACGACGACGGGACGCGCTGGAACGGCGCGCCGCCGGGCATCGCCCGGCCGCTGGAGGCGTGAGCTTTTAACAATTTTTTAAACTTGAAGATTTTGAAGCACGGCACTCATTCGAACACCTTCTCGAGAGCTGCCCGCGCGATGGTCCGCGCCCACGCGGACGACGCGTCCGTGGCGTCCGCGGCGTCGTCGGCGGGCGCGGCGCCGGCCCGCGTGCCCCGCGTGAAGGACCACGCGCTGCGCGTCGCCCGGCGTCCGCGCTTCGATTCGCTTTCGGGCTGCCCAAATAGAGCACTTCGCGGACCCATCCGAACGTCGCAGGCGGCGCGCGGCGGCGGCGACGAACACGAGCCTGTTCGTGGCCAAGGCGCGCGAGCGCGCGGCGCTGCGCGCGGCGGCGGCGAGACGGAAGCTCGCCCGGGGCCGGGAGCGGGGCTGGGACGGGGGACACGCCGTCGCGGCGGACCGCGACCGCGCGCACGAGGAGGCCATCGAGCGGCGGCGCGAGGCGGCGGCGCGCGCGCGGGGCCACCGCTTCTTCGACGAGCACCCGCCCGTGTCGGCGGCGGAGCTGCGGTCGCCCGCGGTGTCCGCGCGGCCCGCGCGCGCGGCGGCGGCGTCGCCGCGGCCGGGCGAGCGGCGGCCCCCGTCGCCGCGCGCGCGGACGCCCGAGCGGTCCGGCGAGTTCCACTTCGCGGAGCCGCCGCCGGTCGACGCGCGGCCCGCGACGCCGGAGCCCGCGGCGACGCCCGCGCGCCGGAGCCCGCCGCCGCCGACGCCGCAGTCCTCGCTGCGATCGTCGCTGCGCGAGCCGCGCCACTCGCCGCGCGTCGCCCCGGAGCACTTCCCCGACTGCGTCGGCGAGCCGTCGCCCGCGCGGCGCAGGACCTCGCGCGCGGCGGGCCCGGCGTCGCGGACGCGGACGCGGGCGACGTCGCCCGTCGACCTCGCGCGCGTCCGCGCAGCCATCGCGGCCCACGACAGGGCCGAGGTCGTCAAGAAAGTCGCCGACGAGAACGCGGACCCCTTCGAGGTCGACGCGGCCCTCGCCCACGGCGGCTTCGCGGCGCCGCGGCACTGCGACGGCGCGCCGAAAACTCAGATCGACGGCGCGCGGCGCCTCGCGACCGCGGCCGCGGCCAACGCGGCCGTCGCCGGCGAGTCGTCGCGCGCCCAGGCGCGGGCCATGGGCGACATCGGCGCCATGGCCCGCGCCGTGTCCGGTCTCGTGGACATGGCCACGAAGACCGTGGACCGCGCGTCGCGCCTCGACGCCGCCGAGCGCGCGAGGGCGCCGCCGGCCGCGGCGCCGGAGCTCCAGGCCTGGCAGCGCCAGCTCCAGCACCAGGTCCAGGGCATGTTCGCGCAGCAGCAGCACCAGCTCGCGGCGCTCCAGCGCGCGCAGGCGCCGCCGGCCGCGCCGCCGCCGCCGCCCTTCGACCCGGGGGATCCCGGGGGGCCTACGCGCCGCCGGCCGCCGGGCCGCCGCCGCCGCCGCACGCCTCCTACGCGCCGCCGCACCACGCGGCCGCGCCGCACCACGCGGCCGCGCCGCACCACGCGGCCGCGCCGCACCACGCGGCCGCGCCGCGCCCGGACCTGCACCCCGCGGCGGCCGCGCGGCTGCCGTTCGGCGGCGCCGCGCCGCCGGCCCCGCGCGACGGCGCGGACCTCGTCGAGCGCCTCTGGGAGAAGCTCACGGAGATCGAGGACGACGAGCGGCGGCTCCTGGAGTCGCTCCACCGGCGGCCGCCGCGGCCCGAGCCCGCGCCGCCGCCGGACGACGGGACCCTGGACGTCGCGGCGCCCGTACACGAGGTCGACGCGAGCCTCGGCGCGCCCGCCGACGCGGCGGCGGCGGCCGCGGACGCGGACAAGCGCGGCAAGCGCGCGGCCAACGTGCCGCCGGACGCCATCTTCCGCATCCTCGGCCACCGCTCCGACGTGCGCAAGTGGAAGGAGCGCGTCGAGGCCGAGCTCTTCGAGACGGGCCTGAGCCAGGCCCAGGTCATCGAGGCCCTCGCCGAGGAGCTCCTCGACAAGCTCATGGTCGACGCCACGGGCGAGATCGACGCCGCCCTCGACGAGTGCACCGAGGCCGTGCTGAAGGACGCGTAAGTTGTTCAGCGATTTCGCCGCAAAACGCACGTGAGCGGCTTGCAGTGCGCCTGGACGAGGTGTCACGGCGCGCGCAAGCTTTTAACAATCACACGTGGCACGACGCCTCCCCCCCGATGGCGACTGCGACGGGCGGGCGTGTTGATACGGGTCGCGGGAGCTTGTACGCGGCAGCGTCGGAGATACTTTTGGGATATTCCGATGAGCCAATTGAGAACGATATGTTCTACCTGAATGTCGATGCCCTTGATGCATGGCTTGCGAACCACGATATAAATGAACGCGACGAACTCGGCGCGAGCCTACTCAGCTACACGGGTCATTGGGGTAAAGGCCGCGCGGCGTGCGAGCTATTGGCGCGAGGCGCGGATCCAAACAGTGTGAGTCAATCCATTGAGCCCCCGCTTCACGCCTTTGTGAAATCATTGCAATTCGACACGGTGGATTCACTCATCCGCCACGGCGCCGATGTGAATTTAGCGGATCCCGATGATAAACATGCCCCGTCGGGGACACCGCTTGACATCGTCACCACCAGGACTAAATGTGATGCTGAACCTCAGTACGCAGTGGCCACCGGTTGCATGCTCAGATTTCTACTACGTCGCGGCGCGATGCTTCGTGAAACAGACATCTTTCGAGTGGGAATGCGGAAGATGAAGCGTCTCCTGAACGCCATACGCTCGGCGGGTGGTTGGAAGCGCTACGTAACCGAACCACGCCTCCAATTGCTGCTCCTGCGTTTGCTTTGTCTTCGCGGTCGCGCGGTCGCTGCGCCGCCGCTCGAGCGGCTCTTCGGACTGCCGCCGCCGCAGCCTGGGACGCTGAGAAAGACACGAGCCGCGCGGCGCGCCTCCAGCCTGGCGTCCACAACGCTCCCAAAAGAAGTTTTCTGGCACATCCTCCGATTCTGGCGCTCCAAGAGTGACGGCCCGTACCCGATTAACCCGTGGGAGCAACCCAAAAAGTCCATGGAGGAGCTTTTCCCAGACAGAAGACTGTACTTTCCCTTCCCAGAAGACCCCAACGAATCGTTCTACTAGGAGAGTGAGCCTTAATCTACCTTCCTCTGCCAAAACGGGTCGTCGCGGGGCACGCAGCCGACGCCGCAGCGCGCGCTCCGGCCGTCGCAGTCGCCCCGGTGGTGGCACGCCTCCGTGATGCGCGGGACGAGCTGCGTGCGCTTCGCGTCGCCGGCCGCGCGGCCGCGCATGTGGAAGCCGGAAGTATCCGCGATGACGAGCAAGGCCGCGTCCCGGCGCGTCGCGAGGACGGGCTTCGCGGGCGCGTAGCCGAAGCGCGCGAGCGCCTTCGACCGGTCGTCGGCCGGGTCGAAGCCCAGGACCCTCAGGGACCCCTCGAAGCCGTGCGTTCGCTCGTCGTAGGGCCCGGGCGCGTAGCGCACGGGCGCGTCGCGGGGCATGGACGCTGCGTCGACGAGGTGCTTCGTGCGCTCGAAGAGCCATTCGAGCTTTCGTTCGTCGTTCGCGTGCGAACCCTCCACGTAGGAGAACGGGCCCGCGTCGCGCGACAGGTTCGCGAAGACCCAGACCTTGTAGGTGGGCAGGAACGTGTCGACGTGCATCCAGAGCTGGTTGTACGTCGGCCGCGCGCCCGTCGTCTGCCACGCGCCGTCCGGACTTCCGAGCTTCGCGTTCACGGACGCTCGCGGCCCGAAGAGCGCGCGGAGCCGCGCGAGCAGCGCGCCGGGGAGCTGGAGGCTGTGGCTCCCGTCGCCGTGTTCCACGCGGGCGAGCGACGCGACGGGGAACTCCTCCGTCGCGAGGCCGCGCCGCGCGAGGCGCTTCGCCCACGCGTCGTCCGCGAGCGTCGTCCCCGTCGAGAGCTTCCGCGCGACGAGCGCGCGGAGCGCGTGGAGGCCCTTCGCGTTCAACGGGTGCGGCACGAACTTCTCGCTGGAGGCGATGGCCGTGCAGTTCTGCGGTCGCTTCACGAGGGCCGCGAGCAGCGCCTCGACGGCCGTGCCCGTGGCGGCGTGGAACGCGCGGGCGTCGCCGTGATCGAGGTGGTTCTTGGCCGCCGCCGCGAAGCGGCGAGCCGCGCTCGCGTCGTCACTCGTTGCGACGACGCACGAGCAGCAGAGGAGGCGGAAGCAGCACGAGAGCAGCCCGGACCAAGCCCTCATCGATCGATCATCGATCGAGGCGCTTGGTTGAAGATAGTTGATGATCAACTTTGCCCTCGCATCCAAGCTCTCGGAGAGCATGGCAGGCTCCGCGATGGCCGATCGCGCAATGGCCTCCGGCCTCGAGCTCATCCGCCCCGGTGAGTCGAAGCCGGTGCGCGTCGACGCGCTGGCGAGCGAGCTGGCCAAGAACTCAAGCACACGACTGTCGCTCCGCAGCGCGCTCCGCGGCACGAAGCTCGTCTTCCCCGCACCCGTGCGCGAGGCGACCCCCGATCCGGCCGTGGCCACGCGGCGCGAGATGCTCGCGCGTCGCGCCGAGCATCGCGAGTACGCGACGCTCGTGAGCTCCGTGCATCGGGCGCCCGTGCGGCCCGAGGAGCGCGTCGGCGCGTCGCTCCGCCATCAGTACACGATCGGCGCGAACATGGTCGTCGCGCCCGTCGCGTCGTCGTTCATCTGCTACATCCTGTCCAAGTCGCTCGTGGAGAAGGCGACGAGCCGCGTCGTCGCCGGCCTCATGGGCGGCATCGTCATGCTCTTCGTCGAGATGATCCTCTACATCGCGCGGGCCTACATGGTCGACCACCAAGCGGACCGGCGGAAGCGCCGCAAGCCGTCGGGCCAGTTCGGACGACCTTCGTAAAGTAAGTCTACTCCCCGGCGGCGCCGTCCTCGGCGGGCGCGAGCGCGGACGCGGCGGCGGCGACGGCGCGGGAGAAGATCGACGGCTCCGGCGGCGCGGCGACGACCGGCTCCGCGACGACGGCGCGCGCGGCCGCGTCCGCGGCCTCGAGGCGCGCGACGAGCGCAGGAAGATGGCCGCGCGGCTCAGGTCCACGGCGCCCCGGAGCTCGCGGCGCGCGGCCGCGGCGCGCAGCGACGGCGCGCCCAGTCGTCGTCGGACTCGCCGCCGCTCGACGAGTCCATGCCGTCCTCCGAGTCCTCGAAGCTCGCGAGGCTCGCGGCGCGGTCCCGCGGCGGCGGGCTCGGCGTCACCGCGGGCTCCGGCGGCGCCGGCGGCCGCGGCGGCGCCGGCGCCGCGCCGTCGAGCGCGAGGGGCGGCGGGCCGACGGCCGCGGGCAGCTGGCGACGCCGCCGCGGCGTCTCCGGCGGCGGCGTCGCCGCGAGCGGCGGCGGCGGCGGCGGCGGCGTCGCCGCGAGCGGCGGCGACAGGCTCAGGCTCGACGCGCGGCTCGCGCGCGACGACGCCCGGGACCGCGACGCTGTCAGCGGCGCCGTCGCCTCCCAGATCTTCACCTCGGAGTCGATGCCCGACGTCGCGACGATGGGCAGGAACGGGTGCGGCGCGACGGAGTTGACGACGCACCGGTCCGCGCGGAGCCGCGCGACGGGTGCGCCCGTCGCCGCCTCCCAGACGTACAAGGCGCCGTCGTCGCCCCCCGTCGCGACGCAGGAGTCGCGGAACAGGAACCGCACCTCCTTGGCGCACGTCTGCACGTTGCGCCGGCCGCCGAAGGATCGGACGAAGAGACTCGCGTCCGCGCCGTCGTCCTCCTCGTCCTCGGCGGCGGCCGCCTCGTCCTCCGCCGCCGGCGTGCCCTGGACAAGAACGTTGCCGTCGACGTCCTCGACCGTCGCCCAGGGCCAGTGCACGTCCTTGGGCCAGGGGATCGGCGCGCGGAACAACGCGACGTCGTCGCCGCGGTAGTTCGCGAGGATGTGGCTGCCGTCCTCGGACCAGGCGACGCCGCTGATGCCCACGTCGGCGCGCCGCGACGGCCGCCCCGCGCGCGTGCCGCGCCGCCGCCGGGGCCGGAGCGCGTCCGCGAGGTGCGGCGCGACCGCCGCCGACGAGACGGCCGCGCGCGCGCCGCTCCCCGGGACCTCCTCGTCCGACTCGTCGAGCGCGTCGTCGTCGGACTCGTCGAGCGCGTCGTCGTCCTCGTCTTCCTCGTCGTCGTCGTCGTCGTCGTCGTCGTCGTCGTCGTCGTCGTCGTCGTCGGAGAGCGCGCCGCGGTCGGGCGCCGCGGCGCCGTCGCTCGAGCCGCGCGAGTCCTCGTCCATGTCGTCGTCCTCGTCGTCGTCGAGGCCACCGCTCGGCGGCGGCGGGCGCGCCGCGGCGGCGGACACGCCCTTGGCCGACGCGTCGGCCGCGCGCAGGTCGCAGAAGCGGAGCGCGGCGTCGTCCGCGCCGACCTGGGCAGGAAAAGGGTGCGAAATTCCCAACTTCAAAGGCTCCCATCTCGGTCGTTTTCCGCTCGTTTCGGCTGATTTTTGGACGAGCGATCATCTCTCAGAGCGCTCTCGAAGCGTTGGTGCTGTTTCCGAAACGCGTGCGCGCGGAACACTCACGTTGAAGCGACGTTGAATCACCCTTTTCCTGCCCTGGCGCCGACGGCGAAGATTTCGCGGCGCCGGGGCCTGAAGTCGACGGCCGTCGCGCCGACGCCGCCGAGGTCGAGGACGACGGCGTGGCTCCGCGACCGCAGGTCGAAGAGGCGCACGCGCGCGTCGCTAAAGGCCACGACGAACGTCTGCGGGTCGTCGGGCACGAAGCTCAGCTTGCTCGCGATGCAGCCGTAGTCGCGCGACGCGTAGAGCGTCCGCGCCGGCTGGTCCCCGTCCCAGGCCTCGATGAGGCCCACGCGGCCGTCGGCCGCCGCCGTCGCGATGGCCGAGGAGCCGGGCACGAACGCGGCGTCGAAGATGTTGTGCGCGTGCGTCGTCTTCTTTTTCCCGACGAGCGCGCCCCGGCGGTCCCAGACGCAGACGCAGCGGTCGTCGGAGCCGGAGCAGAGCAGGAGGCCGTCGCCGCGCCAGCGCACGCTGTTCACGCAGCCGTCGTGGGACGCCATGACCCGCGTGAGCTGCAGCTTCTTGGCCCAGGCCGGGTTCCGCTCGAGGTCGAGCTGGGCCTGGGCGCGCTGCTGCGCCGTGACCATGTAGGGCCGATTCAGCACGTACTGGAGCATGGTCTGCGCTGCGCGCGGGGCCCGCCCCGCGCTGCCGGCGTGCACCGTGTGGAGTGGTTGCTGCCGAAGCGCCCGCAGAGCGCCCGCAGAGCGCAAAGAAGTTTTTGCGGCCAGTGGCAAGAGTGTTCAACATGGACAAGATTTCGACGTCAACTGCGACCGCTTGAAGTCGCCACTTACGAAGCCTGCTCGAGTCTGCTTACACCTGACCCTCCCCCCCTAGAACTCGGGCGTGTAGAGGAAGCGGAGGATCCAGGGCATGGAGAGCTGGGTCGCCTTGAGGAAGAAGGGCCCGACGAGCGGGATCGTCATCATGAGGTCGAAGTCGACGAGGAGGTCGGAGCCGAGCTGCGCGAAGCCCTGGACGATGGACGTGCGGACGACGCGCTTCCGGCTGTAGGACCCGAGGGCCGCCGACGTGTCCTTCGTGTGCGTCACGGTCGCGAGCTCCTCCGCGAGGCGGTAGCCGTCCTCCGTCGACTGGCAGCCGCCCTGCCCCAGGTTGGGCATCATGGGGTGCGCGGCGTCGCCGCAGATGGCGACGCGGCCGTCGGCCCAGGGGCTCCACCACCGCTTCAGGTCCAGGTTGTCGAGGAGCGGCGCGCCGTCGTAGAGGTCGCGGCGCTTGATATCGCACTCCGGCGTCGCCTCGACGAGCTCGAGCGCGAAGCCGTCCCAGACCTTGCCGTCGGCGTCGGCCGCGTAGACGTTGCCGTCGGCGAACTCGCGGCGGAGCCGGTCGAGCTTGGGCGTCGGGTTCTCGGCCGTCGGCTCGGGGTCGACGCCGCCCGGCGGCTCGCGGATCAGCGCGAACCACTGCTGGCGCTCGCCGCCGCCGTCCGTGGACACGAAGTACTTCTTGTCGCCGAGGAGGATCTGGTAGGACACCTCCTCGATGTTCGACGCGCGGATGTCCGCCAGAGCCGCGTAGCACGTGAAGCCCGAGAAGCGGCGCTGCGCCTGGTCCGCGACGCGCACCGTCTCCCGCGCCATGGCCCGCGCCTCCGCGTCGTCGAGCGCGCCGCCCGCGGCGCCCGACGCCGCGTCCGCCGTCGCGCCCGCGCCGAGGCCGTGCATGATCTTCCGCACGGACGACCAGACGCCGTCCGCGCCGACGAGCACGTCGCCGTAGGCGACCGTGCCGTCCTCGAGCACGGCCTTGACGCAGCCGCCCTCGTCGCCGTAGTCGACGACGCGGCTCGCGATGCGCACGGTCTCCTCCGGGAAGCCGTGCTTGACGAAGATCTGCTGGATGACGGGCCGGTCGACGACGACCGTCGCCGGCAGGCCCGCCTCCAGCGCCGGGCCGAGCGTGTCGAAGCGCACGAGCCAGTCGCCCTTGTCGTAGAGCCCCGCGAGCTTGTTGCCGCGCTTGTAGCCGATCTTGAGGCCGGAAACGCGGTCCGCCGTCACCGTGCCCGCCGCGACCAGCTCGTCGTAGACGTCCTTGTTGATGCGCTCGATGGCGCGGAGCGCGTTGCTCTGGATCTGGATGAGGCCGCCGTAGGGCGCGTAACTGGACGCCTGCTCGAAGAGCGCGACCTTCATGCCCTTGGCGTGGCACGCGGCCGCGGTCACGAGGCCCGCGAGGCCGCCGCCGGCGACGAGCACGCGGAGCGGCTCGTCCTCGGTCAACTCGCGCTCGCTGCCGGCGCCGCCGGGCGGCGGCGACCGCCACCAGGCGTCGCTGTCCGCCGCGCCCGTGAGCATGCCGCGGAGCTCCGCCGCGTCCTTGGCGGCCGTCGCCGCGCGCGCGCGGACCGCGGCGACGCGCTCGGGCGACTCGGCGTGGCGCACGGGCGCGTCGGGCAGCGCGAAGATGCGTTTGGCGGATTCGGGCGTGTTCACCTTGTTCTCCGCCGGCGCGTCGCCCTCGGCGAGCCAGGGGATGTCGAGCTTCGCGTCCTTGAGGAGATCGGCGACGGCGCGCGACGGCGCGACGCGCGTCGTGTGGGTTTTCGGTGCGACGAGCGCGTGTGTGGTTGCGAGGAGCGCGACGGCCGCGAGGACGCGCGCCATTGCGCTGTGGAAGGCGCCGGCGGCCGGGAGGATCTCGGTCTGCTACAGCAAGCTCGCGAAGCTGGCGCGAGGTCGACGGTGCACGGGAAGCTGCCCCCGGCGCGGCAGCATGATGGCTGGAGATTAGCTGGCTGTACGACGGCCTGGGAGGCGCCAAAGGTGGAGACGAAGCCTGAGGATCGGGATAGAGCTGAGATCCTGCGGCTCATGCGCATGGGCCGCGAGATGGCGCTCCCCGGCGACCTATACGCGGAAACAGAAGACGACGGCGCGGCGGTTTTGAGCGACGCTCTCGTGAAGCGTGGAGTGAGGGCGATCATGCGCAGGATGGCCTCGATGGGTGAGGTGACGCTGTTCCATGCGAGTGAGTTCGAAGACATCTTGCTGAGATCAATGGCAAAAGAATTCAAACAGCCGGACGGAGGCGCGCGGATTAAGAAAGAATTCAGGGACGCGTTCTACGGCACGATGAAAAAGATCCGGGATGGACTCGAGCCGCTGGTAATTCCGCAAGACGTTTTGGAGCAGGCCGTGGCAGGGGTCCTGGAGCGCGACGAGTTCCCGCCGAGCGCTTTCACACTCCGAGCGGAGCGAGACGGCAGTCATAAGGGGGAGGCATTGATCCAGGCCGTGGCTCGCCAGCTCGAGCACACGGACGGAGCCGAGCTGCTAAAGGAGGAATTCGAGGACGAGATCGTGCGCATGAGGCAGGAACGAAACCTGGCCGAGGCGCATAAGGAATTCAGCGCTCTCAAGCGGCCGCGGAAGGCGAGCATCTTTATGGCCATGGCGGAACGCCCGCATCTGGAGAAGCGGGGCATGTCTCCCGGCGAGATCGGCGCGCCGCGGCGTCCTGGAGCTGGTGTTTGCGCGCGATGATGCCTTCCCGCAGGCCTCTTTCTCGGAAAGTTATGGAACCAATTAACGCCAGAGCAGAGAGGAGTCTACGAGGAGATGGAGGCCAACGACAGACAACGCTACGCTCTTGAGATCGGTTTTTTCAACGAGTCTACGCCGCGTCTCGGACTCTCATCGTCTTTGTCGTGGATCTTCCCTTGCACCGGTCGGCTCCGTTGCGAGGACAGCCAGTGGCGCATGGATCAGCTGACCGACGACTGTCCAAAAGAAGACGAAATCGTGGCGACGATCGGGCTCCTGGGAGTTGCGCTGACGAGCGGCAAATGGTACTACGAAGTAGAAATCACGGAGGCGTGCAACGCTTTGCAGCCCGGCTGGGCGCGGCGCGGCTGGGAACAGCTGCAGCCGTGCCAGCCCGGGCAGTACGGCTGCGGCGAGGACCGCTTCTCCTATGCGGCGTGCGACGGACGCTTTTACCTGCACGATTCCGAGGAATGTTACGAAGAATCAAAGCCACTACTTTGGTCGGTCGGCGACACCGTCGGCTTTATGCTCGACCTCGACGGCCGCGAGATCCGCTTCTCCGTCAACGGCAAATGCGACGAGTTCGTCTTCCGCTCCATCTCCGTCGACAGCGAATACTTTCCCGCGATGTCGATGCGGGCCGGTCTCGTCGACATCAACCTTGGAGGCTCGCGCGCTCTGAAATTTCTTCCCAACGGCTACACGCCCGTCGCCGAGGAGCAAATGAAGCAGATGCGTGCGGAGATAGGAGCCTTGAATACACAACTACATCGCGGCGCGGAGCAGCTCGGCGCGGCCGAGCGGCAGAGGGTGTTGGAGGCGAACGGTGAGCTGAGTCACCGCGTAGATGAGACGCTGCTCGAGAAGAAGGCGAAGTACGAAGCGGCGACGGCGGCATCAGAGGCGTCGATGAAGATCATCGAGGACCGCCTCGACGACCTAGACAGAAGTTCTGATGATCCGGACCCCAGCGGCGCGCGGCATGTCCTCCGACTCCTCGACAAGCTCGACGAGGCGGCGCGCGGTGCCGGCGAGGCCGCCGCGCCGAGCCATGAGGGCGCCTCCGGATCGACTGGATGGCGACACGCCAGCGTCGAAGACTATGGGAGGGCTATGCGCAGCGCGCTCGAGGAGCTCGCGGAGAGCGACCGCGATGAGCGCTTGCGCTGTCGGGAGGAGGCCGGGAAACTCATCGACGAGCTGACGCGCCTTCGCAAGGAGCGCGACAATCTCACCTTCTTCTTCCAACTCGAGAATGAGCTGGCCGCTGATAGGCTCAAGCTTAGACTTGACCTCGACAAGTAACTTAGTTCAACGTGCCGATTGAGAGCCACTCAGCAGCATGTTGCGCCGTCTTGTGTTTGCACTGGCGCTGCTCGCCGGCGCCGCCGAGGCCTTCGTCGCGCCGCGCGCGTCCAGCAGCGCGCGCGCGCTTCACGCCGAGGATCCCACGAAGGTGTGGTACGCGGAGATCGCGAACACGGTTCAAAACCTCCTGACCAACAGCCCGCTCAACGAGGGCAAGAAGGCCGTCGTCAAGATGCTCGCGGGCCCCTACGACGAGGTCGCGGTGCGCGCGAAGCTCGACGGCCTCATCGCCGGCGAGCCCGTGCTCATGCTGTCCTTCGTGCGATGACCCTTCTGCGTCAAGGCGAAGCAGCTCCTCGACGCGAAGGGCGCGAAATATACGGTCGTCGAGCTTGATGAGGTGTCGGACGGCCCGGCGCTGCGCGCCGAGCTCGGCGGCCTCGTCGGCCGCACGTCCGTGCCGGCGATCTGGATCCAGTCCGACTTCGTCGGCGGCTGCAACGACGGCCCGGGCATCATCACGCTCGACAAGCAGGGCGAGCTCGACGCGCGGCTCAAGGCCGCGGGCGCGCTCTAGAGGGAGACCGCGCCGCCGCCGCCGACGAGAGCGAAGACGACCACCGCGCCGCCGCCGCCAATGACGCGGCCCCGAAGAGCCCATCGGCTCGGGGCCGCCGACGCGCGGCCGCCGGCGCGGTTCTAAGACTCTTGCGCCTCAGTTTACGAACGAGGTCGCGCGCGGCGGCTGGTCGGGCCCGCCCGCGGAGGTGCGCGGGCGGGCCGTCATGGCGCGGCGGCGCGCGGCCTCGTCGAGCCTCCTTGTCGCGCTAGAGCGCCGCGAGGAGCGCCGCGGGCCCCTCGCGCGCGTCGAAGGGACTCTCGCGCCGAACGACGGTGCCCGCAGCATCGACCACGACGGCGGACCGCGCGGACGACGCGCAGGGGTCGGCGCCGTCCTTGGACGGCTTGCACGTGTCGAAGGCCCTGGTCACGCTCTTGTCGAGGTCGCAGAGGAGCGGGAACGAGAAGGCGAACTTCTCGTGGAAGGCCGCGTTCGCGTCCACGGTGTCGCAGCTCACGCCGTAGATGGCCACGCCCTTGGCCGCGTACGCGTCCGAGAGCTCGGTAAACGCGAGGCCCTCCGCGGTTCAGCCTGCGAGGGCGAGAGCGCGTGTGCGAAAGCGAACGCGCGCGTTGCGCCGACGCTGGGAGCGAACCGCCCGTGTCGGCGCGCGGGTAGAACCACAAGCAGTAGCTCGTGCCGGCGAGCGACTCGGAAGAGACCGCGGCGCCGGTGTGCGTCACGGCCTTGAAGGCCGGCACCGGGCCGCCGACCTTGACGGTGGACATGGCGCGCGCGCCGGCAAGGACTAAGCTCGCGCGGAGCATCAAACGCGTGCACTGGAGGCAGCAGCAGAAGTCGAGCCGAGTCGTGGCCAGCGCTCTGATCGGTCGTCACACCTTCACTTTGCCTGAAATGCGTGTTAAAAGAGAGGCTTTTGCGTCGAGTTGCGACGGCGCAAGGTCCAGAAATTCCGACACGGCGGAAGGCACGCGCTCTGCTTTCCCGCGACGTTACTCCGACCCCCGCACGTCCCCCGGCTCCGCGCCCGCGGCGGCGCGGGACGCCGTGTCGAACATCTGCGCGAAGTGCGCGGAGAGGCGCGCGCCGTCCGTGACGAGGTCCTCGGCGCGCTTCACGGGCAGCTCCGCGAGGAGGTCGGCCGCGTCGACGGCGCGCGGCTCGTCCCAGAGCGCCGCCGGCACGTCGAGCGGCGCGTTGTGGCGGAGCGCGAGCGCGAGGCCGAGGAAGGGGCTCGCGGGCGCCGTCGCGCCGTCCTCGGCGACGAGCACGAAGGCGACGGACTCGTCGCGCTCCACGGGGAGCGCGAGCCTGCGCGCGGCGGCCGTGACCTCGCCGAAGGCCGCGAGGTCGAGCTTGCAGGCGTCGTCCGCGTGCGCGCGGAGCAGGTCCGCCGCCGCGCCCTCCGTGACCGCGACGCCGAGCTTCGACTCGAGCGCCGCCCGGAGCCGCGCGGCCGCGTCGCCGACGGCGGCCTCGAACGCGGCGCACCGCGGCGGCGGCGGCGCCGCGGCCGCGGACGCCGCGGGCACGACGCGCACCTTGGCGAGCCGCGGCGCGTCGCCGCCCTCGGCGTCCAGCGCGCGCGCGAGCGCGTCCGGCGGCAGCTGCGTCGCCGTCGCGACGTCGATGCCCTGGAGCAGCTGGAGGAGCGTCAGCGCCGTCGGCGACACGACGGCGTCGACGTCGCCGCGGTGGATCTGCACGGCCAGGGCGCGCTGCGGGTCGTCGTCCTTGGGCGACGCGAGGATCGCCACGAAGCCCTTAGGGGATACGGACACGCCTCCCAGCGGGCTCAGCAGGGGCTTGCGCGCTTCGAACGACGACGACGCCTCGCCGAGGCCGTCCTCGAGGAAGTCGGGGTTCGACGACGAGCGCAGGAGTGTTTTATGCGTCGAACGCGGCGCGACGAGGCCGGCGGCGCACGTTGCGCCGAGCAGGATAGCCACGACGGCGCGGACGGCCATGCCCGCGGCGGCCATAAAAAAAAGATATATTTATGAATTTCTGCCACGGCACGATCACTGCTCTGGCAGTGCTCGCTGCAGTCACTGCGAGCGCCAACTCAACGCGCGACGCGCCGTGACACTTGCGCCGTCCTCGAGTTGCTTCCACCCGCTGCTGCGATGGGTCGTCGTTGGCTCGACGGAGGGAACGGCTGCGTGAACTTGGACGGGCCGGAGTGGAAATACTGGCTGCCGCAGTGGCTGCGGCGGCTGCAGCGCGCCCGGACGCCGCCGCCGCCGAAGACGGCGCTCGCTGCCGGGTTCCTCCTGACGCGCCGCTCCCGCGTCCGCGAATCGCGAAGCGACGGCGCGACGCGGCGCGCGCAGGATCGGCACCGTGCTCCTCGTCACGGGCCTCGTCGAGGGTTGGTACGATATCGGGCCCAAGGCGCGCGCCGGCGCGGCCGCTCTCGCACAGTGCGCCCACTTACGACGCGCCCCACAGGTGCCCGGCCACCAGTTCACGCTCTTCGCGGTCGGCATGACGAGTGCGTGGCGACCGCGCCCGCTCCGCGCGCGCGCGCGTCCGCACGTCGCCGACCGCCGCGCGCGCCGCGCAGCCTTCGTGCCGGGCAGCTACGCCGCCTTCAACCTGCGCGCCGGCGGCGCCCGCGCCGCGCGCGGCCGCGGAAAGAGACGCGGCGCCCGCGCGCAGGTGGGGCGCGTTCCGCCGATGGCCGGACTACCGCTACGACCAGGTCCCGAGCTGGGACGACTAGCGCGCCGCGTAAAGCATGCGCCAAGCGGAAGCGAGGGAAGCGAGGGGGGCGGTCGGCCTACGCCACCGCGGAGAGCGGCATGTTGAAGCATCGTTGATGCCAATGTTGAGGCCACTCAGGAGTCCTGGGACCAGCCTCTCCACGACATGGAGCCGCCCAGCTGCGCCTGCGCCTGCGGGAGCGCGGGCGGCGCCGGCTCCCCGCCGCCCGACGGCAGCGCCCTCGAAGGGGCCGCCATCCTCACGACCCTCGGCGACGCGTGCGAGGCCGGGCCCGAGCCCGTGCCCGGCTCCAACCCCCAACACTCCACCACCGCCGCCGCGCCGCCCGCCGAGGACGCCGCGCCGCCCGTCGAGGACGACGACGACCTGCCGGACGAGCTGTTCTGCCCCATCACCTACACGATGATGCGCGACCCCGTGCGCGCGAGCGACGGCCACGTCTACGAGCGCCTCGCGATTACGCGCTGGTTCGCGCAGCGGCTGACGTCGCCGATGACGGGCGCGGCGCTCGCGGACGGGGCCCTGGAGCCCCAGGACGCGCTGCGGGAGCGCATCTACGACTGGGCCGTGGCGCGCCGCGGGAGCCCCGCGAGCCGCGACTACTTCTCGTGCGCGTACTGCGGCGACGAGCGGTGCCTCGACCGCGACGGCTGCCGCGAGGCCTTCGAGCGCCAGGTGCGCACGGACGCGGCCTACGGCGCCGCGGCCCGGCGGCGGCGCTGGATCGAGGGCAACGTGCTCCCCGGCGCGGAGCGCGCGCTCCGGTCCGGCCCCGCGGGAGCGGGCGCGTTGATGCTCGGCGCGTTCGCCGTCGGCGCCGTCGGCGCGGTCCTCGGGGGCGCGGCGAGCTCGCTGGCCGAGGTCGCGACGGGCGGCGCCGAGGTCGCCGCGGGCGTCGCCGACGCCCTCTCCGGCGCCGCGGCGCCCGCGTGGGACGCGCTC
The DNA here is from genome assembly GCF_000186865.1 of Aureococcus anophagefferens. Lineage (NCBI taxonomy): Eukaryota > Pelagophyceae > Pelagomonadales > Pelagomonadaceae > Aureococcus > Aureococcus anophagefferens. The sequence goes on from NW_008705587.1 coordinate 289,597, forward strand.
GGCGGCTGCTCCGCGCCGCAGGTCGCGCCGCCGCCGCCGGCCGCGCCGCTCGCGCCGGCGAGTGCGTCGGCGGCGGCCGTCGCCGGCCCGCCGCCGCCGCGGGGCCTGCCGCCGCCGCCGCCGCCGCGCGCGGGCGACGCCGCGGACCGCGCGGCGCCGCCGCCGGCCGCGCCGCCGCTACCGACGCCCGCGTTCTCGCGGCGCCCGCGCGGCGACGCGCGCGCGTCGTGCTCGCGCGGCTGCATCAAGATCGCGTCGGGCGCCGTGCTCGTGCCCGTGGCGACCGTGACCGTCGCGGCCGTCTTCGCCGTGGGCGCGGCCTGCGGCTCCGTGACGCTCGCCGCGGGCATCGTCAAGGAGCTCGTCGGCGGCGGCGTCGACGCCGCGAGCATGACCTACGCCGCCATCGGCGACGCCATCAGCTCCGACGTCGTCGAGCTCCACGTCGCGGACGACGCCGCGCGCGCGCTGCCACCGCCCGACGCCGCCGCCTGAGCCCCGCCCTCCTCCGTCGTCTTCTTTTTGCGCCCCCTACTCTGATTATGCCTCACCGTTAGATTTCCGCGGCCGCGACGACGTCGCCGCCGTCGTCGGGCACGTCCTGGGCGTCGCCGCCGGGCGCGGGCGCCCCCGCGTCGTCGCGCGGCGCGACCTCGCGCGGCGCGGCGAAGAGGTCCGCGCCCGCCTCCTCCGGCGGCCCGATTTCGAGGCGCGGCAGCGGCGCGACCGTTTCCTCCTTGTCGAGCGCGGCGTCCGGCGTCGGCGTCGTCGTGCAGAGGATCCGCTCGTCGACCCAGCGGATGAGGTTGAACGCGAAGAAGACGGAGAGCAGCACGGCCAGGAGCGCGATGGACACGACGGCGGCGCCGCTGCCCTGGCGGCGGCCGCCGACGGAGTCGAACTCGATGAAGCCGCGCAGCAGCTTCGACGTCAGGTACGGCAACAGGTCGCAGACCTCCGCGAAGACGACGTCCTGCATGAACTCGGGGATCAGCAGGAACGTGCCCGCGGTGACGACGAAGATGGAGTAGCGCGCCTTGACGAAGCGCTCCAGCACGGGCCCGTGCGCCTCCAGGTCGTCGAGCACGGTCTCGCGGTCGTAGAACCGCGTCGCGAGGTGCTTCGACCGCGCGAGGTCCGGCCGCGCGGCCAGCACCCGCGCGACGGGGCTGTCCAAGAACCGCTCGGAGAACGGGAAGCGCCGCATCTTCCGCATCTCCGCGGACCGCATGCGGTGCTGCAGGAACATGGGCAGCACCACGAAGGTCAGCAGCACGCGCAGCGTCTCCAGCACCGCGTACTCGAACCAGACGCAGAAGAGCGCGTCCTCGATCCACACGAGCGTCAGCCGCCGGCCCCAGGCCGTCGCTCGCTGCAGCAAATACGCGAAGCTCAGCGCGTAGGCGCCGAGCGCGCCGAGCCACGACAGGACGAACGCGCGCCGCGGCACGGGCTTGCGCCGCTGCGCGGCGGTCTCGGACGCGGACCCGCCGACGTCCGCGCCGACCTGGTAGTAGCCCCGCAGGTAGATGCGCCACTCGCGGCGCGTGAGCCACTCCGTGCGCGCGTAGGCGACGACGCGCGCGACCTTGCGCTCGTACGCGTGGCTCACGCCCTCGATGCGGTCCACGGCCGCGACCCAGCGCCGCGCGACGCGCTCGTGGCGCTTGAGCACGGCCGCCACGTTCTCCTCGAAGGCGTCCCGGTCCTCGCTGAAGCCCCACTTCTCCAGGAGCTTGGCCTCCATGTCCGCGAGGCGCCGCCGCGCGTGGCCCATGCCCCGGGCCTTGGCGAAGCGCGACGCCTCGCGCAGCTCGTCTCGGCGCCGCAGCACGCAGGCCGCCGCCTGGGCCGCGTCGAGGAGCTGGATCGACTCGTCGTCGGAGCTGTCGCCGTCCGAGTCGCCGCCGCCGTCGTCGAGGAGCGACGGGTCGGGCAGCGACACGTCGCTCGTCCGCCGCGACCGCGAGCTGCTCTTGTGCGTCAGCGTGTGGTAGAGCTCGGACGCGCGCTTCGCCTTGGAGCGGGCCGGGCTCCTGCGGCCTCGCGTCGACGACGCGGGCGACGACGGCGACGACGGCGACGCGGGCGGCGAGTACCGCGCGCCGTCGAGGTCGAGCTTGAGCATCGCGGCGGAGCCGCCGCCGGGCGAGTCGCCGGGCCGCCGCACGACGCGGATCGCGACCGCGGGGCTCTCCGGGGACCCCGGCGGCGGCGGCGGCGGCGAGGCGGCGGGCGCGGCGGCGGGCGCCTCGGCGGGCGCGGCCGCGGCCGCGGACGGCGCGCGCCGCACGACGCGGAGCGCGACCGCGGGCGCGGGCGGCGGCGCGTCCGCGAGCGCGTCCGAGAGCGCGGCGAACGCCGGGGCCGCCGGGGCCGCCACGGGTGCCTCGGGCGCGGGCGGGGCCGCCGCGGGCGCGGGCGCCGGGGCCTCGGCCTCGGCGAAGTCGATGACGACGTTCGCGCCGTCCGCGTGGACGTCCCAGGGCTCGTCGTCGAAGAGGAGGTGGTCGCCGTCGCCGTCCGCCGCCGCGGGGCGGCCCGCCTCGGTCTCGCGCCAGTCCGCGACGGGCGGCGCGCCGCTGCCGGCGTCGCGGACGCGCTCTCCGCCCCACGGCTCGAGGTCGCGCCAGCGGCAGAGCACCTCGGAGCTCACGTCGTCGACGTACTTGCGCACGGGCTCGAAGAGCATGAGGCAGGCCGTGACGACGATGATGTGGTTCAGCGTGAACTGGCCGTCGGGCTCGCGCGCGTAGCACTCGCCCGAGCCCTCGTCCCAGCCGCAGGCCCGCGACGCGTCCAGGTTGTACTCGAGGGCCTCGCAGGGCTCCCGCGCCTCCTGGTTGCTGCAGCCCGGGTCCGGCGAGGAGATGACGAGGGCGAAGGCCAGCTCCGCGAGGAGCACGTGCGTCAGAAAGCCGATGACGAACCAGCGGACGACGCGCGGCTTCAGCGGGTCGTAGCGCATCGGGATGGACAACAGCACGTGCTCGTGGCAGAGCGCCTTTCAGATCGTCCGCAGGGACCCGTCGTAGGACCCCAGGGTCTCCTCGGCGAAGGCCTCGATTCTCGTTTCGTCGAACGTGGGCGCGAGCGTCCGCCTGCGTGGAATTCAAATCTTCAACCCGACTTCAATGTGCGCACATGCGACAGTTTCGACGCAAGCTCTTCGGCTGTGCTTCGAGAACTCGACGAGAGCAATCGATTCGTCCAAAAATCAGCCGAATCGACGTCGATTCGACCGAGCGAGAGACTTCTGAAGTTTGGTGGGGCCCCCCCGAACCAGTGGTTGAATTCCACACAGGCGTCCGCCGCGACAGGCGGTACATGGCCTTGCGCGCCGCGGCCTCGCGGCGCTTCGCCGACCGCACGTCCATGACCGCGCCCGACAACGCGAGGAGCGCCGCGCCGCCGAGGAGCACGGAGAGGCAGACGAACATGTAGAGCGACCGCGCGAAGTTGATCTCGCCTAAGAACTCGTTCGCGTAGGCCTCCGCCAGCGTGTAGCGCTCGACGGCGCCGTAGTCGTCGCCGTCCGCCGTGACGTTGCAGGCGCAGGTCACGGCGCCGGACGCGTCTTCGACGACCGCGCAGCTCGCGTCGTCCCAGGCGCCCGCGCCGTCGTCCCAGACGCCGCAGCCCGCGCCGTCGTATTCGGCGCAGTCGACGTCGTAGTCCACGCGGTCGCCGTCGCAGGCGAAGGCGAAGACCTCGCCGTCGTCGCAGGCGCCGCTCACGTTGCCGTAGAAGCCCCAGGGGCAGCTCAGCCGGAGCGTCGCGTTCGCGCCGGCCTCCAGGCGGCGGCGCTCCGGCCGCGCGTCGACGGGGATGGACAGCGTCGCGGCGGCGGCGCCGTCCGCGGCGTAGCGCACGACGACGTTGCCGCTGCCCGGCGTGTGCGGGTCCGCCGCGAACTCGGACAGCGCGGCCGCGGCGCCGACGGTCGCGGCCGCGGACGACCGGCCCGCGGTCAGCGCCGCGGCGCCGGACGCGACGCGGTTCGACGACTTGTAGGCGGACGCGTTCGTGCCCACGGCGTCCTCGTCCGCGACGAGCGTCGCCGTCTGCGCCGCGGCGAGCGCGTCGACGGCGGCCATGAGCACGGTCGCGTCCGACGCGTTGCCGCGGGCGAAGAGCGCGGAGCCCAGGAGCGCGGAGAAGATGGCCGCGGTCGCCTCCGGCGACGCCGTGACGCCCCCGCCCAGGCCCCCGGCCTCCAACGCGTCGGCGAGGCCCGCGACGAGGCCCAGGGCCGTCCGCGCGGACGCCTCGCCCAACACTCTCGGCGCGGCGTTGACGGGCGCCGCCAGCGCCACGAGCGCCTGCTCCACGAGCCCCCGGTCGCCCGCGTCCACGTAGTCGCCCGTCGCCCGCGCCATGGCGTCGACCAGATCGCCGAGCACGGCGCTGTCGTTCGCCGCGGCGCCCGCGGCCGCGGCGACAGCCATGCAGACGCCGTCGAGCGAGTCGAACGCGAACGCGTCGCCCAGCGCCGCCGCCGTCGCGTTCGCGAGCGCCGCGCCGGCGAGGGCCGTCGCCTCGACAAAAACGGGCGCCTCGGCCGTCGCGACGGCGCCGAGCGCGTCGCGCGCGTCGCCGTAGACGGCCGCGGCGCCCGCGGGGAGCAGCGCGCCCGCGAGCGCCGGCTCGAGCGCGTACGCGCTCAACAAGTCGTCGGCGGCGCGGAAGCGGTAGCGCAGCGGCGGCGCGTCGGCGACCCAGAGGCTCGCCGTGAGCTCGAAGAGCGTCGTGAGCGCGACGCCCGCCGCCGGCGCGACGTTTAGGACGCCCGCGCGCGGCGGGGTCGCGACGGCCACCACAACCTCCGCGGCGCCGACGGCGGCCGCGTCGTCGGCGAAGGCGGCCTCGAGGCGGAAGGCGTAGGTCGCGCCGGCGACGAGGGCGTGCGGGGGCAGCACGAGGTCGTGCGCCGCCGCGTCCGCGCCGGCCGCCCACGCCGCGGCGAGCCGCGTCCGCGCGGCGTCGCCGAGGGCCGCGCCGCCGGCGAGGGCGCCCGCGACGAGGGACCAGGTCGCGTTGACGACGCGGCCCCGGCGGAGCCCGCCCTCGTCGGCGACGGCGCCCCGGAGCGTGAGCTTGAGCGCCGCGTTGGCCACGGCGTCCGCGGAGACCGCGACGGCCGGCGGGTCCGACGCGAGGACGTCGTAGGCGACGACGGCCGCGTCGGAGCGGTTGTCCCCCGCGGACGTCACCGTGACCTCGAGGACGAGGGCGCCGACGGTGAGGGCCGCCGCGTCGACGACGAGCCGCGCGCCGGCCGCGTCCGCGTTGGACATCGCGCGGTCGCACGCGCCCGCCGCGGACGCGTTCGCGTCGCAGGACCAGGCGTAGGCGAGGACCGCGTCCGGGTCCGACTCGTCGTAGCTCGCCGAGGCGTCGGCGACCAAGGTCGACGCCTGGGGCACGGTCCGGTGGCCGCCCGCGACCGCGGCGACGACGGCGCCGACGGCCGGCGACAGCGTCGCGCGCGCGGTGCTGTTGTAGCCGTTGACCGCGTCGAAGACCGCGACGACGAGGCCGTAGGTCGACCCCGCGGTCAGCGCGTAGGGCGCGAGCTTGAAGTAGCGCTCGTTCTTCGCCGCGGACGCGAGCCCCGTGTCGTCGCCGTTCGCGTCGAAGAGCGCCCACGCGTAGGACACGCCGCGGTCCGCGCTGGACCGCCCGTCGCAGGTCGTCGCGTAGCCGATGGCCTCGACGTTGGCCTCGGCGCCGGGCGCCACGGCCTGGGACGACCCGCCGACGACGACGACCGTCGGCACCGCGGCGATCGTGAGCGCCGTCGAGTGGACGTCGGAGACCGCGGAGCCCCCGAGGAAGTTCGTCAGCGCCACGGACACGTCGACGCGCCCGAAGCCCGCGGCGTGGACGGCCTCGAGCGCCGCGCTCGACAGCTCGAGGCGGCCCCCCGCGGCCGCCGCGGCCGCGCTGTCGAGCGCGGCCCGCGCGGCGGCCGCCGCCGCGGCAGAACCGGCGCGGCGCCGCGCGGCGCCGGACGCGTTCCAGGCGTAGGCCAAGGGCCGGCCGCCGCCGCCCGTCGACTGCTCCGCGTCGATGACGAGGCCCGCGGCCTCGCAGACCGCGGCGACGTCGGGGCCCTGGAGCACGGCCTCGGGCACGAGCGGCGTCTCCGGCGCGGCGACGGCCGCGGACGACGCGTTCGCCGTCGCGTAGCAGTCGCAGCGGGCGCCGGCCTCGCAGGCCGGGGCCAGGAGGCCGCCCCTGACCGTGAGCTCGTCGCCGGGGAGGAGCGCCGCGCCGCTCACGAGCGCGTCGACGCGCGCGGCGTCGATCCACTCGCAGACGGACGCGTTCGCGCCCGGGAACTCGAGGAGCTCGTCGCAGGGGAACGCGACGCCCGCCGCGGCGCCGCCGCGGTCGCTCGGCGCGTCGAGGCGCACGGCGACCTCCGCGCCCGTGTCCGTGAACGTCGCGGACTCGAGCGTCGGCGGCGCGGGGACGCCGTCGACCTCGTCGCAGGGCACGGGCGTCGGCGCCGCGCTCGGCGACGACGACGTGGGGACGAGGGTCGGCGCCGGCGAGGGGGCGAGGGGGGCGAGCGTCGGCGACCCGCGCTGCACGGTCGGCCGCTTGGTCGGCGACGTCGACGGGGACGGCGAGGGGCTTCGGGACGGTTTCGCGGTCGGCGATGACGATGGCGCAGCGCTGGGAGCGGGGCTCGGCGCGGCCGTCGGCGCGGACGTCGGCGCCGCGCTGGGACCCGAGCTGGGACCCGAGCTTGGCGCCGCACTCGGCGCGGCCGTCGGCGCGGCCGTCGGCGCGGCCGTCGTCGGCGCGGCCGACGGAGTCGCGCTGGGGCAGCTGGACGGCGCCGCCGACGGCGGGACGGACGTGGTCGGCGGGGCCGTCGGCGCGCGGACGATCGCGCCGTCGACGATGCAGAACGAGTAGTGCGTCCGGCCGTCGAGGAGAGTGACGATCGCGTCGCCGTCCGCCGTGGACACCTCGATGCTGCGCGAGCCGTCCGCGGTGTCGTACTCGTAGTTCGCGCTCCAGCAGTTGCTCGTGTCCAGCACGCAGGTGTACTCGACGTCGGCCCGCGCGCCGCTCTCCGACCCGAGGATCGTCGTGCCGTCCTCGTCGAGGGTGAAGGTCACGGTGACGCCGTCCCAGCTCGCGCCGTCCGGCAAGAAGCGCCGGCGCACGAGGATCGGGTACGACTCGGGACATTCGGGCGACGGGTAGGCGGTGGGCGCGGCGGACGTCGGCGTCGCGGACGGCACGGCCGTCGTGGGATGGAGCGACGGAGAGAACGACGGATTCAGCGACGGATTGAAGGACGGATTGAAGGACGGATTGAAGGACGGATTGAAGGACGGATTGAAAGATGGAAACCGCGTGGGCACGGAGGAACCGACGGCGTAGCTGTAGTCCCCGGTCTGGTAGCCGTAATCGACGTCGTTGCCGTACACGTCCCCTGCCGTCGGTTCCTCCGCGGCGTAGCTGTAGTCCCCGGTCTGGTAGCCGTAATCGACGTCGTTGCCGTAAACGTCCCCGGACTCCTCGTAGTAGTAGTGGGAGGGATACAGCGTGGGCACGGCCGTCGGTTCGTCGTCGCCGTATGCAACCTCGTCGCCGTATGCGTCCCCGTAATACTCGTAACTGTAAAAATTGTCACCGTACGCGCCGGTCTCGTAGCCGTAATCGACTCCGTCATAGCCGTAGCCGTAGCCGTAGCCGTCATAGCCGTAGCCGCCATAGCCGTAGCCGCCGAGGTTGTAGTAGTGGTCGTAATAGTAGTAGTCGACGGCCTCGACGACGACGACGGTCGACTCCTCGAGGTCTGTCGTGGCCACCTCGCTGAGCGCGTCCGCCGCGGCGTCGTCGTCGGCGGCGGCTTCCGTGACGGCCACGTCGAGGTCCGAAGGGGTTATCGCATCGACGCCGCCTTGGACCTCCTCGGCGTCGTCCGAGCTTTCGACGGCGATCTCGAAGCTCGCTTCGACGGACGCGCCGTCCTCGAGCTGACGCCGCCCGTAGCCGTAGCCGTAGCCGTAGCCGCCATCGTCGCCGTAGCCGTAGCCGCCATAGCCGTAGGCTGAATAGCCGTAGCCGTAGGCTGAATAGCCGTAGCCGTAGGCTGAATAGCCGTAGCCGTAGGCTGAATAGCCGTAGCCGTAGCCGTCATCGCCGTAGGCGTACGACGGATTGTTGTCGTCGGTCGAATAGTCGTCGGTCGAATAGTCATCCGTCGAGTAGTCGTCCGTCGGCGTGGAGACGTCGTCCGTCGAGTAATCATCGCCGGGCGTGTAGTCGTCCGTCGAGACGTCGTCCGTCGAGTAGTCGTCCGTCGAGACGTCGTCCGTCGAGTAATCATCGCTGGGCGTGTAGTCATCCGTCGAGACGTCGTCCGTCGAGTAGTCATCGCTGGGCGTGTAGTAGTCGTCCGTCGAGTAGTCGTCGATCGAGTAGTCGTCGCCGCCGTACTGAGCGTCGTCGTAGCCGTAGCCGTCATCGCCGTAGCCGTAGCCGTCATCGCCGTAGGCGTAGCCTCCGTAGCCATAGCCGTAGCCGTCATCGCCGTAGCCGTAGCCGTCATCGCCGTAGCCGTCGCCGTCGTCGCCGTAGCCGTAGCCGTCATCGCCGTAGGCGTAGCCTCCGTAGCCGTAGCCGTAGCCGTCATCGCCGTAGCCGTAGCCGTCATCGCCGTAGCCATAGCCGTCATCGCCGTAGCCGTAGCCGTAGCCGTAGTCGCGGTTCGACGACGAAAAGTCGACGGAGACCGACTCCGTCGAGACGCCGACGATGTTCGCGACCGCCTGCCGGAAGATGTCCTTGTAGGCCTCCGCGTCCGCGACCGTGAGGCCCGCGAACGTCGCCCCGAAGCCGACGACGTAGCCGCCGGAGGCCGTCGGGCGCGGCGCGAGCGCCGCCGGCGCGGACGTCGGCTCGACTGCGGACGACGACTCCGGCGTCGGGCCCGCGGTCGGCACGTAGGAAGGGCACGTACTCGGCGCGTTCGACGGCTCGACGCTCGGGCAGGCGGTCGGCGCGTAGGTCGGCCGCGTGCTCGGCGCGGGCGTCGCGGTCGGCGCGGCCGTCGGCTCGCGGACGATGGCGCCGTCGATGATGCAGAACGAGTAGTGCGTGCGCCCGTCGAGGAGGACGACGATCGCGTCCCCGTCCACCGTGGACACCGCGACGCTGCGCGAGCTGTCGTCGGCGTCGTACTCGTACGTGATGTCCCAGCAGTTGTACGTGTCGAGCACGCACTCGTACTGGACGTCGTCCCGCGCGCCGCTCTCCGCGCCGACGGTCGTCGCGCCGTCGCCCTCGTCGAGGGTGAAGGTCGCGGTGACGCCGTCCCAGCTCGCGCCGTCCGGCAGGAACCGGCGCCGCAGGAGGAGCGGGTGCGACTCGGGGCAGCTCTGGTACGGCGCGGCGGTGGGCGCGACGCTCGGCGCGAGCGTCGGCGCGGACGTCGTCGGCGCGAGCGACGGCGCGGGCGTCGGCGCGAGCGCGAGGCTGGGCGCGGACGTCGACGGCGCGAGCGACGGCGCGGCGCTCGGCGCCGCCGACGGACTCGTCGTCGTCGGCGCGAGCGACGGCGCCGCGCTCGGCGCCGCCGACGGACTCGGCGTCGTCGGCGCGAGCGACGGCGCGGCGTCGTCGGGGCGAGCGACGGCGCCGCGCTCGGCGCCGCCGACGGACTCGTCGTCGTTGGCGCGAGCGACGGCGCCGCGCTCGGCGCCGCCGACGGACTGATCGGTGCCGGTGTCGGCTCGGGGCTCGGCTCGGGCGTCGGCACGGGGACCGGCTCGGGCGTCGGTTCGGGCGTCGGTTCGGGCGTCGGTTCGGGCGTCGGACCCGCCGCGGGCTCCGCCGTCGGTGGCGTGGTCGGCCCGTAGGACCTACAAGGACGCGTTTCTTCTCCGCCGGGTTTCCAGAGACGCGGCGGCGGCGCGGGTTCGAGGTCGTCGGGCACGCCGACGGTTCCGGCGTCGGGGGCGCGCTCGGCGGCGCGCTCGGCGCGGACGTCGTCGGTTGCGGCGTCGGCCGCGGCGTCGGCCGCGGCGTCGGTACGGGCGTCGGCCCCGGCGTCGGTACGGGCGTCGGCCCCGGCGTCGGTACGGGCGTCGGCTCCGGGCGTCGGTACGGGCGCCGGCAGGAGGCTCGGCGCGAGGCTCGGGACGACCGTCGTCGGCGGCCACGTCATGGTCGGCGCGCCCGTCACGGCGTCGTAGAGGTCCAGGACCTCGCCCGCGCCCAGGACGACCCGGTAGACGTAGACCTCGTCGACGGAGCCCGTCAGCGCGTACTGGCCGTCCTTGATGTCGCGGTTGCCGACGGCGAAGTCGTAGTCCGCGCTCGTGTCGAGCGCGGCGGTCACGGTCTCGGCGATGAGCCCGTCGTAGTAGATGGACCACGCGGCGCCGTCGTAGGCGAGGCAGTAGTGGTGCCAGCTGCCGTCGTCCATGCCGGCGAGCTCGACCTGGTAGTCGTAGGCGCCGCCGAAGCCCTGGAAGCGGATCTCGCCCGGCGACGTCGGCGCCATGAGGCCGAACTCGCGGCCGTCGGCGCCGCCGCCGTAGGAGAAGAGCGCGCCCTCGTCGAAGGCGTCGATGGCCGCCCAGCAGCACACCGTGCGCTCGCTGGCCCCCAGGATGTGCGCCGTGACGTCGGGAGGGAACGACACGTAGCGGTTGCCGCCGTCGAAGTACAGCGCGTCGCCGCCGTAGGGGCCCGCCGTCGCCGTCGCGCCGGTGATGGACCCGTCCATCGTGCCCGCGCCGTCGCCGTCGAAGTCGTCCTTGGCGCTGTCGCCGTCGAAGGAGTAGTAGGCGACGAGCGGCGGCGGCGCCGTCGGCGCGCGCGTCGGCGCGGGCGACGGCGCGGCGGACGGCGCGACGAGCGCCTGGTAGAGCACGGCGACCTCCGCCGCGTCGAGGACGCTCGCGTAGACGTAGAGCTCGTCGAGGGCGCCCGTGAAGTGGTTGTTGAGGAAGATGTCCGCGCCGAGGCGGAGGTGGTAAGCCTCCTCCGTGTCGAGGAACACGTCCACGGCGGCCTCGGCGAGGCCGTCGAAGGAGAGCGTGACCGTCGTCCCGCCGAAGCTCACGCAGTAGTGGTGCCAGTCGGCCCAGTCGATGGCCGCGCCGTCGCCCTCGATGTCGACGGTCGTCTCGTAGACGCCCTGGAGCGCGAGCGTCACGTTGCCCTCCTCGGAGCCCGGCGCCGTCTTGAGGCCGAAGGACGCCCCGTCGTGGCCGGTGCCGCCGTACTCGAAGAGGTAGCCGCCGTCCCAGGCGTCGACGCGCGCCCAGAGGCAGATCGTGCGCTCGTGGGTCCCCGCGAGCGACGTTTGCGTGAGCCAGTTCGCGGACGTGAGCGCCTGGGGGAACTCGAGGACGACGGCGCCGTCGAAGGCGACGGCGTCCGTGCCGTCGCGGCCGGCGACGGCCTCGAGCTTCGTCTCGATGCCGGCCTTCCACGACGTCCCGTTGTAGCGGCCGAGCGCGTCCGTCGCGTTCCCGTCGTCGAAGGTGTAGTACGCGCGGAGCGTCGACTCGAAGAAGTAGGTCGTCGGCGCCGGCGTGGCCGTCGGCGGGAGGCTCGCGGACGGCGACGCGCTGGGCGCGAGCGTCGAGCAGGCGTTCTCGTACCACGCGACCGTGTCGTCGTTGCTCGACGCCGAGAGCGCGTCGACGTCGCCGTCGCCGTCAACTTCGATCGCGTAGACGGCCTGGGCGGCCTCCGCCGTGGCGGTGATGATGGTCTCCGTGAAGGACTGCGACCCGTCGTTCTCGTACCACGCGACCGTGTGGTCGCCGTAGGACGCCGCCAGGACGTCGACGTCGCCGTCGCCGTCGACGTCGACGGCGGAGACGGCGTAGGCGTTGTTGACGTACTTGACGAGCCGCTGGGTGAAGACGTAGTGACCCCCGTCGTTCTCGTACCAGGCCAGCAGATTGCCCGTATCGGCCGCGACGGCGACGTCGACGTCGCCGTCCCCGTCGACGTCCGCGGGGCTTAGCGACATGGCGCCGACCGCGGGGGACGCGACGGTGAGCCCCGAGAACGACTGCGACCCGTCGTTCTCGTACCAGGCGACGTAGTTGCCGTCGTAGGCGGCCGCGAGAGCGTCGACGTCGCCGTCGCCGTCGACGTCGGTCGCGTAGACGCATCGAGCGCCGTTCGCCGAGTCTGAGATGACGCGTTCCGCGAAGGATTGGGAGCCGTCGTTCTCGAACCAGGCCACCGTGTCGTCGGAGGAGGACGCCGACAGGACGTCCACGTCGCCGTCGTCGTCGACGTCGGCGGCGAAGACGGACAGGGCGCCGTCGGCGAGCGTCGTCAGGACGTGCTCCGTGAAGGACCTGTGGATCGGGAGTGATGGAGGAACAAAAATGCGAAGGCTCTGGTACCAGACTGGGCCCCGTCGTTCTCGTAGCACGCGATCGTGTCGTCTTGGTAGGACGCCGAAAGGACGTCGACGTCGCCGTCGCCGTCGCCGTCGATCGCGTAGACGGACCAGGCAAATTCCGCGTTCGCCTCGACGACGCGCTCCGTGAAGGATTGGGACCCGTCGTTCTCGTACCACGCGACCGTGTGGTCCGCTTTGGACGCCGACAGGACGTCCACGTCGCCGTCGCCGTCGACGTCGATCGCGAAGACGCTGCGGGCGTTGTCCGCCAGCGTCGTGACGATTCGGGTAGAAAAGGCGACGGCCGTGCAGAAGGTCGTCGGAACCGGGGCTGGCTCGCAGGCGTTCTCGTACCACGCGACCGTGTCGAAGGTCGTCGACGCCGTCAGCGCGTCGCTGTCTCCGTCGCCGTCGACGTCGATGGCGAAGACCGAGTAGAAGCCAGCCGGGCTCGCGTCCATGGTGTGCGCGGCGAAGGACTCGGACCCGTCGTTCTCGTACCAGGCGACCGCGCCAGCGCTGGCCACGAAGAGGTCGACGTCGCCGTCGCCGTCGCCGTCGGCGACGACGACGGACTTCGCGTTGACGACGTTCGCGACGAGCCGCTCGGAGAAGGACTGCGCCCCGTCGTTCTCGTACCAGGCCAGCGTGTCGGCGGTGTTGGTCGTGAGCGCGAGGTCGACGTCGCCGTCGCCGTCGACGTCCGCGACGCTGGCGGAGGAGCCGTCGTCCGCGAGCGTGGTGACGACGCGCTCCGTGAAGGACCTGTGGATCCGGAGTGATGGAGGAAGAACATTGCGAAGACTCCGGTACCAGACTGGGCCCCGTCGTTCTCGTACCAGGCGAACGTGTCGTCCCAGTTGGTCACCGAGACGACGTCGACGCCGCCGTCGCCGTCGACGTCGGCCGCGCGGACGAAGACGGCGCTATCCGCGAGCGTGCTGACGATGCGTCCCGTGAAGGATTGGGAGCCGTCGTTCTCGTACCACGCGACCGTGTCGTCCCAGTAGGACGCCGACAGGACGTCCGCGTCGCCGTCGCCGTCGACGTCGGCGGCGAAGACGGACACGGCGCCGTCGGCGAGCGACGTGACGACGCGCTCCGTGAAGGACCTGTGGATCGGGAGTGATGGAGGAACAAAAGTGCGACGACGCCGGTAGCAGACTGGGCCCCGTCGTTCTCGTACCAGGCCACCGTGTCGTCCTCGTCGGACGCCGAGAGCACGTCGACGTCGCCGTCACCGTCGACGTCGATCGCGTAGACGCACTCGCCGCCGTCCGCGAGCGTCGTGACGAGGCGCTGCGCGAACGCCTGGGCGCCGTCGTTCTCGTACCAGGCCACCGTGTCGTCCGACTCGGACGCCGACAGGACGTCGACGTCGCCGTCGCCGTCGACGTCGATCGCGAAGACGGACTGGGCCCAGTCCGCGAGCGTCGTGATGATGTGCGGCGTCGTGAAGTTCGCGTCGCCGCAATTCACCGTGGGCCGCGGCGTCGGAGCGCCGGTCGGCGTCGAAGTCACCGTCGGGATGGGCGAGGCCGTCGGCGTCGCCGTCGGCGTTTTTGACGCCGTCGGCGCGGACGTCTCGCAGGCGTTCTCGCGCCACTGGAGGTTGCTGTACGGGGACCCGGAGAGGGCCAGCAGGATGTCGACGTCGCCGTCGCCGTCGACGTCTACGCCGGAGATGGCCTCGACGCCGTCGCCGACGCTCGCGGGGAAAGAAGTGAAGGACTCGGCCCCGTCGTTGTCGAAGAGCATCACCGTGCCGTCGCTCGACGACCCCGCCCCGACGTCCAGGTCGCCGTCGCCGTTGAGGTCCATCGCAAACACGCGGGCGTCCGCCAGCGACGTCGACAGGACGCGCTCCGTGAAGGACTGGGAGCCGTCGTTCTCATACCACGCGACCCGCGGTATGTCGTAGGACGCGGCCAGCGCGTCGACGTCGCCGTCGCCGTCGAGGTCGATCGCGAAGGCGAAGCGGTCCGCCGCGTGCGTGACGACGCGGTCCGAGAAGGCCTCGGCGCCGTCGTTCTCGTACCACGCGACGAAGTTGTCGTTGCCGGAGCTGGCCAGCACGTCGACGTCGCCGTCGCCGTCGACGTCGATGGCGAAGACGGAGTTGGCCTCGTTGACGAGCGTCGAGATGAGGTGCTCGTTGAAGGACGCGGAGCCGTCGTTCTCGAACCACGCGACCGTGTCGTCGTATTCGGACGCCGACAGGACGTCCTCGTCGCCGTCGCCGTCGACGTCGGCGGCGAAGACGCACATGACGTCCTCGGACGAGACCGAGATGAGGTGCCCGCTGAAGGACTGGGAGCCGTCGTTCTCCCACCATTCCACCAGATCCTCCCCGGCGACTCCCGCCAGCGCGTCGACGTCGCCGTCGCCGTCGACGTCGAGGGCGACGACGGAAACGGCGCCGGCGGTGAAAGCCCCGATGAAACGCGACGTGAAGGACTGCGACCCGTCGTTCTCGTACCACGCGACCGTCTGGACGCCGTAGGACGCCTGCAGCAGGTCGACGTCGCCGTCGCCGTCGACGTCGGCCGCGAACGCGTCCTCGAGGTCGACCAGGCCGTCGTCGACCACGTGTTCCGTGGTGATGGAGATGGACTCGCAGGCGACCGTCGGCCGCGGCGTCGGCGCGGGCGTCGGCGGCTCGACGTAGCAGTCGTTGGCCCACCAGGCGACGGTGTCGAGGGTCGACGCCGCGGAGACGAGGTCGACGTCGCCGTCGCCGTCGAGGTCCGCCGCGTAGATGGAGGTGGCGCCGTCGGCGAGCGTCGTCAGGACGTGCTCCGTGAAGGACCTGTGGATCCGCAGTGATGGAGGAAGAAAAGTGCGACGACTCCGGTAACGGACTGGGTCCCGTCGTTCTCGTACCACGCGATCGTGTCGGCGGTGTTGGCCGCGACCATCGCGTCGACGTCGCCGTCGCCGTCGACGTCCGTCGCGAAGACGGCCCAGGCGCCGTAGACGTTCGTCGCGATGATTTTGTCGGTGAAGCTCTGGGACCCGTCGTTCTCGTACCAGTAGACCGCGGGGTCGTCGAAGTCCGCGGAGAGCACGTCGACGTCGCCGTCGCCGTCGAGGTCGACCGCGTAGACGTCGAGCTTCGACTGGTCGCCGATGGTGGTGATGGTGTGCTTCGTAAAGGACCTGTGGATTCGGAGTGTTTGTCGGGCCACAGACACGTGTCGTCCAAAAATCAGCCGATTTGCTTTTTCAAGTTGGTCAAACTCGCTCATGGTTTCACGCTCGGCGAAGGACTGGGACCCGTCGTTCTCGTACCAGGGCAGCTCGTTGCTGAACTGCGCCGCGGAGAGCGCGTCGACGTCCGCGTCGCCGTCGACGTCGATCGCGAAGACGGCGTAGGCGTGCGACGCGTCGTCGTCGATGATGCGCTTGGTGAAGGACTGGGAGCCGTCGTTCTCGTACCAGGAGACCTCGTCGTTGGTCCCGGACCCGTCTCCCTGGGCCGCCGAGAGCGCGTCGACGTCGCCGTCGCCGTCGACGTCGATCGCGTAGACGCGCATGGCGTTGACCGCCGAGTTGGTGATGTCGCGCGTCGAGAAGTTTATAGTGGTGTCGTCAGTCGACGCCTCGCCCTCGAACCAGGCGACCGTGTCGTCGTCGTCGGACGCCGCCAGGACGTCGACGTCGCCGTCGCCGTCGACGTCGATCGCGAAGACGGACCGCGCGCCGGACGACGACGCGCTGATGGTTGTCTCCGCGAAGCCCGCGCTGCCGTCGTACCAGTTGACGCTGTCGTCGTCCTCGGACGCCGACAGGACGTCCACGAGGCCGTCGCCGTCGACGTCTGCCGCGTAGACGGACGAGGCGCCCATCGCGGCGTTCGAGATCACGTACTCCATGAAGTTCGCGGCCGTGCACGCCGGGTCGCACTGCCTCGTCTCGTACCACGCGGCGACGCCGTCGCCGTAGGCGCCGACGACGACGTCGAGGTCGCCGTCGCCGTCGACGTCGGCCGCGCCGACGCTCCGCGCCTCGGTCGCCGTCGTCGTCACCGCGTATTCCGTGAATGAGGCGGCGCCGTCGTTCTCAAAGTATTTGACGGCGTTGTCGGTGGCCGCCGCGGCGAGCACGTCGACCTGGCCGTCGCCGTCGATGTCCGCGGCGGAGACGGAGAAGGGCTCGAGCAAGCTCTGCGTGAGCTCGTTGTTGGTGAAGGACTGGGACCCGTCGTTCTCGTACCACGCGACCGTGTCCTCGTCTCTCTCGCCCGCGACGACGTCGACGTCGCCGTCGCCGTCGACGTCGACCGCGACGGCGGAGAACGCGCCCTGGACGGCGATGACGCGCTCCGTGAAGAACCTGAGGAGCCGGAGTGAAAGTAAGGAGCCGGAGTGAGGAGCCGGAGTGAGGAGTCTGCTTTTGTGGGACGCCGGCGAAGGACTCGGAGCCGTCGTTCTCGAACCAGAGGAGGTTCTCGTCGAGGTAGGCGGTGGCGACGAGGTCGACGTCGCCGTCGCCGTCGACGTCCGCCGCGAAGGCCGCGTTCGCGCCGCCGACGAGCGACGAGACGACGCGCTCGGTGAAGGACTCGAAGCCGTCGTTCTCGCACCAGACGACGTTGTCGTCGCCGTAGGACGCGACGACGACGTCCAGCGCGGCGTCGCCGTTCACGTCGGCGACCAGCACGTCGCGCGGCGCGTCCGCGGCGGCCGTGATCACGAGCTCCGTGAAGGACCTGCGGAGCCGGAGTGAACGTAAGTCGCGTCACCGCGGACGCCGGCAAAAAACTCAGCCCCGTCGTTCCGGTACCAGGCGACGGCGTCGTCCTCGAAGATGCCCGCGAACAGGTCCACGTCGCCGTCGCCGTCGAGGTCGCCCGCCGCGACGGCGCGGACGGAATTGATCGCCGTGACCACACGGTCGGTGTAGGACTGCGCCCCGTCGTTCTCGAACCACTGTAGCGAGTAGTCGACCTGTTCGACGGCTGAGCGCCGGCCTACGACGAGGTCGACGTCCGCGTCGCCGTCCACGTCGACGGCGACGACCGACTGGACGTCCGTCACCGCGTTCGACACGACGTGCTCCGCGAAGGCGCAGTCATCCTGCGCCGCGCCGGTTGCGGCCAGCGCGGCGAGGACGGCGAGGCGCAGCCGTTCTCTCCGCCTTTTCCCGCGCGCAACGATCCCCATCCGGACCGCTAGCGCCGCATGGCGATTCTACTGGGGTGGCGGCGGAGCGGCTACCATCCCAGATCTACGCTGCCGGCGGAGCTCCGGAGCGGTGCTCTATCGGGCAGGGATGAATGCACAATTTTGGGTTGAAGGCACGTTTCTCTGCAATGAGGCCAAGCGCGCTCGCGGGTTTCTATCTCGGGTTTCTCGACTCGCCGCGCCGACGCCGACGTCGTCGTGCATGTGGCAACACTCGCGCAAGTGGCCCTGTGAAATCCTCTGGCTCGCTCGCTTCGGCGAGAACCTCGCGCGCGCCAGCGTCATAAACTTGGGAAGCGCTCCCGGTCCCGCTGACGCGCAGAGCGAAAACTCACGTGTATTGTAGGTAACTGCGTAGATGGCACTCCGCAGCATGAAACTGGGCCGCCCGCTCCTGCGCCGCGCGCTCTCCGGCAGCAACGTCCGCGCGCTCTCCAGCAGCGACGCGACGCTCACCGAGGTGCCAGATAAGTGCGAGGTGCTCGTCGTCGGCGGCGGAATCATCGGGGTGTCGGTAGCTTACCACCTCGCGCAGCGCGGCGTGAACGATGTCGTGCTCCTCGAGCGCCACAAGCTGACGAGCGGCACGACGTGGCACGCCGCCGGCCTCGTGGGCCAGATGCGCGCGACGAAGGTCGAGACGGAGCTCTCCGCGGCCGCGGCCGACGTCTACGAGGCCCTGAAGTTGGAAACCGGTCTCGACACGGGCTACAAGCAGTGCGGCTCCTTGACGACGGCGGCGACGCGCGAGCGCTTGGAGTTTCTCAAGCGCAACTCGGCGCGCGCGCGGTCCTACGGCCTCGAGGCGGAGGTGCTGACGCCCGACGAGTGCGGCGCGCTGATGACGCACGACGGCCACACGATCATCAAGACGGACGACCTCCACGGCGGCCTGTGGTTGCCCGGCGACGGGAGCGGGTCGCCGACAGCGTCGAGGAGTGTTTTATTTCGCGCAAATCTCGCCGGGAAACGGAATCCGACCTCGTCGAATCTCGCCGGGAAACGAAATCCGACCCCGTCAAATCTCGCAGGTCGCCGACGGACCTCACGATGGCCTTCGCCAAGGGCGCGCGCATGCGCGGCGTCAACATCTGCGAGGGCGTCGCCGTCGACCAGTTCCAGCTCGCGTCCATCGACCAGGGCCGCAAGCGCGTCGTCGGAGTGTCGCTGGAAGACGGGCGCCGGATGTCGGCGGAGAAGGTCGTGCTCTGCGGCGGCCAGTGGTCGCGCGACGTCGCGCGCAAGGCCGGCGTGAACGTGCCGCTCCACAGCTGCGAGCACTTCTACTGCACGACGGCCAAGATGCCGGGCGTCCACCCCGGGCTCCCGGCCAGCACCCGTGCCGAGCTCAAATCTTCAACTCGACTTCAATGGACGTCGACGTGAGAGTAATGTGACAAAAAAACGAGCTTCGGCTGTGCTTCGAGACCTCGACGAGAGCAATCGATTCGTCCAAAAATCACCCGAATCGACTTCGATTTGCCCGAGCTAGAGAATTTCAAAGTTTGGTCGGGACCCCCCGAGACCGCGGATTCGGCGCAGGTTTACCGCGACAACGACTCCTTCACCTACTTCCGCGAGTGGGGCGAGGGCCTCCTCGTCGGCGGCTTCGAGCCGAACGCGCGGCCCGTGCGCGACTGGACGAGCGCGGTGCCCTCGGACTTTTCTTTCGGACTTCTGCCCGACGACCTCGAGCACTTTTACTCTTCGGTCTACGAGCCCGCGACCCAGCGCGTGCCCAAGCTCGAGGACGCGGAGATCACGTCGTTCCTCAACGGGCCCGAGGCGTTCACCCCAGACAACAATTACATCCTGGGCGAGGCGCCCGAGGTCTCGAACTTCTTCGTGGCCGCCGGGCTCAACTCGGCGGGCATCGCGAACGCCGCGGGCGTCGGCCAGACGCTGAGCGAGTGGATCGTCGACGGGAAGCCGTCGAGGGACGTCTGGGGCGTGGACATCCGCCGCTTCGGCGCCTTCCACCGGTCGCCCGAGTTCCTGCGCGACCGCTGCGCCGAGGTGTTGGGCCTCCACCAGGGCGGGAAACGGCTGCGACACGCCCAACTTCAAAGGCTCCTCTCTCGGCCGTTTTCCACTCGTTTCGGCTGATTTTTGGACGAGCGATCATCCCTCGGAGCGCTCTCGAAGCGTGGGTCCTTTTTCTGGAACGCGTGCACGCGAAACACTCATGTTGAAGCGAGGTTGAATCACCCTTTTCCTGCCCAGGCCTCCATTACGCGCTTCCTTGGCCGCGCCTCGAGCTCCAGTCCGCGCGGAACCTGCGGCTCACGGCGCTCCACGAGACCCACAAGGCCAACGGGGCCAAGTTCGGGCAGAAGTTCGGCTGGGAGCGCGTCAACTACTACGCGCCGGGCGACGACGAGGTCGAGCACGACCACAAGATCGACTCGAAGCCCGGCTGGATGAAGTACGCCAAGGCCGAGGCCCAGCACTGCCGCGAGAACGTCGCGCTCTTCGACGTGTCGAGCTTCGCGAAGCTGCTCGTGAAAGGCCGCGATGCGGAAGCGTGCATGCAGCGCCTCTGCTGCGGCGACGTGTCCGTCGTGGACCGTGCTGTCTACACGGGCATGCTCAACGCCGAGGGCGGCGGCTACGAGAGCGACTGCACGGTGACGAAGCTCGGCGACGACGAGTTCCTCGTCGTCAGCCCCACGGGCAGCGCGACGCGCGACGCCGACTGGATCCGGCGCCACTTGACGGGCGACGCGACGCTCGTCGACGTCTCGAACCAGCTCGCGGTGCTCGCGGTCATGGGGCCCGAGTCGCTCAACCTCCTCAAGGCCTGCGTGACGCAGCCGTCCGTCTTCGACGACTTCCCCTTCGGCGCGTCCCGGGCGCTCGACATCGGCCACGCGGCTTCCGTGCGGGCGCAACGCATCACCTACGTCGGCGAGCTCGGCTTCGAGCTCTACGTGCCCGTGGAGTCCGCGGCCCACGTGTACCGCAGCCTCCACGCGGCGTCCGCCGAACATCCGTCCGCGGATCTCCGCGATTGCGGCTACTACGCCATCGATTCGCTTCGCACGGAGAAGGCCTACCGCGCCTGGGGCCACGAGCTCGACCCCTTCGTGACGCCCTTCGAGGCCGGCCTCGGCTTCACCATCGACTGGTCCAAGGACTTCATCGGCAAGGACGCGCTCGCGAAGCTGAAGAAGGAGCCCCTGAAGCAGCGCGTCGTCGCCCTTCACACGCACGAGGAGGACCTGCCGATATGGGGGAACGAGCCCGTCCTGCGCGACGGCGAGCTCGTCGGCAACGTCACGACGGCCAACTACGCCCACTCGCTCGGCGGCCAGGTCGCCCTCGCGATCGTCAAGCACCCCGAGGTCGGCGTGAAGGGCTTCGTCAAGGCCGGGACGTACGAAATAGACGTCGGCGGCACGCGCCTCAAGGCCACGGGGTCCCTCCGCCCGCCCTTCGACCCCAAGCACAAGCGCCCGCAGGGCATCTACGAGGACCACACCGAGACCGCGCGCGCCGCGGCCTGAGACCCGGTCCTGGTCTACTTCAACTTGACCCAGCCCTCCGCCCCTCCCCCTTCTTGCATCCGACTTCCCTGCGCGCACAGTTTTGATGTAACTTGTGCCAATGCAGGAAGGCCTGGAGGACGAAGGCGATATTCTAAGGCGATATATCCGCGCCCAAACGTCGGGAGGCGACTGTGTTTATTGCAGGACGCACGCGAAGCCAGCGGGGTTCGCGAGGCGTCCCCGGATACCACTGGCGCCGCGCGGCCGCGGAGGCGGCGGCCCGCTCAGAAAAGAAACAAGGTGACGCGCGAGGTTTCGGCAGCCGAGGATGCGATGCCGTGCCGAGCCCACATTCTCGGCACGCGGTCCGACGACGTGGAGTCGGATGCGAAGCGTCCAGCTCGTGAGGAGGCGCGCGGCTCGCGGGAGAGCTGAGCGCTGAACACCTTGAGCAGATTTGATCAACGCGGTCAGCGCCATGTTCTCTTCCGCGAATCCCGGGCATAAGGCGCCGACATGGGCATCGCCAAGTCGTGCACCATACTCGAGGAGGACTCGGAAAGTGGCCAAATGTTGATAACAGTATGCCATGCGTATCGGAGTCGGGCCGGAGGGGAGGTGGACGTCTGCCCCGCGGTCGAGAAGTAGTCGCACTGTCGCCGGGAGATCGCATCTGCAGGCGGCAACCAACGCCGAAGCGTCGATCGCGGCACCGCGGTCGAGGAGCAGCTCCAAGACGCTTGCGACATACGGGAAGTCGCGAGGACTACACCGACACAAACGATGAAGAGCTGTTTCGCCGCTCCGGTCAGGCGCGTCGACATCAGCGCCCCGGTCGAGTAGGAGCGTCACAACTTCGAGTCGAATGTCGACGATGTCGAGGAGACCACCGAAGCCGGAAAAGATAGCCGTATGGAGCGGCGTCCATCCCTTATTACTCATCTGGTTGATGTCAGCACCGCGGTCGAGGAGCTGCGCCACCAAATTGACGTCCCCGCCGGCGACGGCGGCGTGTAATTTGCGGTTAAATTGCGAGAACATCTCCTCAGGCCTCGACACTGCGCTCGACTCTCGCCTTCAACCGGGTGCACCCAAAGTTCAACATTGCCTCCTTACTCGTCCCTCGGCGGCGCCTGTGCCCAGGCCGGGAGGGCCTTGGGGCGCCTCGCGCGGTTCATGCGGTCGCGGGCGACCTGCGACACGGGCTGGGGCCCGGGCGGCGGCCGCGCGTTCGCCCGCCGTCGGCGCGGCGCGTCGCTCATCTTGCGCGAGATGGCGTCCAGGCGGCTCTTCGCCGAGCGCCGCGGGCGGCCCGTCGCGTCGGAGCGCGCCGTGTCGAGCGTCCGCGCGGTGTCGCAGACCGAGGGCGCCGAGGCGGAGCGGGCGTCGTCGTCGTCGCCCTCGTCCGGCAGCGAGCGGTTGGAGCCGCTCGAGAAGATGTCCGGAAAGCGCCCCCGCCGCGGCGCGGCGCTGCCAACCGTCGTCGCCGCCGAGACGTCGCTGCGCACGCTGTCCGCCGTGCAGGGCGGCGGCGGCGAGTAGCCGCGCGGCGGCGGCCGCGGCGACCGCGACGACGCGCCGCGAGACGCGTTCCGCGGCGCCCAGGCGCCGTCGGCGCGCGGCGGCAGCGCCTCCTCCGCCAGGTCCTCGTCGACGCCTTGCAGCATCGCCGCAAGGTCGAGCTCGCCCGCGGCTTCAATGGCGTCAAGCTCTTCGTCTACGTACAGAGAATGGGCCAGCGCATCCGATATCCGCCGCC
Source organism: Aureococcus anophagefferens (assembly GCF_000186865.1). Classification (NCBI taxonomy): domain Eukaryota; class Pelagophyceae; order Pelagomonadales; family Pelagomonadaceae; genus Aureococcus; species Aureococcus anophagefferens. Next base: position 312,433 of record NW_008705587.1, read on the forward strand.
GCACCCGTCGGCTCCGCGCGGCGCCCTGGACCGCTTTCAGCGCCGCGTCCCGGCGGCGGCGCTCGGCCTCGAGGTGGCGCCAGGCGTCGGACGCGGGGCCCGCGGCCGCGCGGCACGCCGAGCCGCGCGCGAGCCGTTGGCACGCTCGCGCCACGGCTAGACGCGCGGCGTCGAGCTCCGCGGCGCTCGGCCCCGCCGGGGGCTCGATCACCGATTTCCAGAGCAGGGCCGCCGCCAGCGCGTCGCCGGGCAGGCGGTCGAGGCCGCGGCCGTCGTCGGCGCCGTCGTCATCGTCGTCGCGCGCGCGCTTCCGCGGGTTCGCGCGGCGCTCGGCGACGACCTCGGCGACGAGCGCCGCCGCGGCCCGCCGCTTCGCGTCGGCGCCGGCCGTCGTCGCCGGGGCGTCGTCGCCGGCGGCGGCCCAGGCCACGGCCGCAGGCCAGGGAGGCAAAGCGTAGTTCGTGCCGCACTTGCGGCACGAGAGATCGGTCACTCCGCCGTCGTCGTCGCGGACGGCGGCGAGGAGCGCGGGCACGATGGAGAGACGGATTTCGCAGCTTCCGCAGGTCCGCGGAAACAACCGACCGAAGCTCCAGAGCCGGCTCGGGTCCCCGACGCGTTCCGTCGCCGCGCCGCGGCCGCTCGGGTCCACGACGCGTTCCGTCGCTGCCCAGCGGCCGCTCGCGGGCGCCGCGTCGCCGTCCGCGCGCGCGGCCCAGGCGAGCTGGGCCAACAGCGGTTTCGACGGCGCGTCGCCGTTCAACTCCGCGAGCTTCTCCAGCCCCGCGGCGCCCGCGACCGCCAGCCCCCTCGCGCGCTCGCGCGCGGCGTCCGCGTCCTCGTCTCGCAGCCACGCCGTCACCGCGACGTCCGCGCGGCGCGTGAGCGCGTCGCGCGCGGGCCCCTCGCCGAGCGGGTTCCCCTGGAGCGCGAGGGACGCGAGCGTGCCTACCAAGCATGACGGTGACGATTTCTCATTGGTTTTCCACCCAAAACCTCTCGAAAGTCGTCGCGGCCTCGGGACGCTGGAGCGCGCGCTTCGCAAAGGCCAGCGACGCCGCCAACTGCCCCCCGCGGTCGAGGGCGTTGTGGCTCAGGTCCAGCGTCTCCAGCGTCGGCGCGCCCACGAGGAACCGCCCCAGAGCCTCGACGCGGTTGTTCGCCGCGTGGAGCTCGCGGAGCCGCGGGAGCCAGGCGTCGCCGCCGAGCGACACAAGCGCGTTGCCGCTGAGCCAGAGCCCCTCGAGCCGCGGGAGCGCGAGTTCCGACGGGAAAACCGCGAGCCGGTTGTGGCTGAGAATCAAAGCCTCGAGGTTCGGCGCGCAGGCGCTGAGCTCGCGGCCGTCGATGGCCGCGATGACGTTGCGCGCGAGGTCGAGGCGCAGGAGGTGGGCGAGGAGGCCGGGCTCGGCGACCCAGGGCAGCCTCGGCCCGAGGCCGTTGCCGGCGACGTCGAGCCGCGCGAGCCGCGGCGCGCCGCGGCCGAGGGACGCGACGCCGTCGTCCTGGGCGCCGAGCCGGTTGTCCGCGGCGGTCACGCGCCGGAGCTCCGGGAAGCCGCCGAGCGCCGCGAGGGACTGGAGCTTGTTCGCGTCGACGTGGATTTCCCGGAGCGTCGCCCGGAACGCCGCGTCCGCGACGACGAGGCCGCCGAGCGCGCCGGGGCCGGCGAGGCGGTTGTCCCGGAGCGACAGCGCCTCGAGCGGCGCGCCGCACGTCGCCAGCGCGGCGCCGAGGCTCGCGACCGCGGCGCCGTCGAGGCCGTTGACGTTGAGCGCGAGCTCGCGCAGACGGCGACAGCTCCCGAGCGCCGAGAGGTCGCCCCGCAGGCTCTCGACGGACAGGTCCAGGGTCGCGGCGTTCGCCGGGTCGCCGCCCGCGGCCGCCGCCAGCGCGTCGAGGTCGAGCGCGCCGTCGGAACCTACGAGACATGAAGATGAGTCCTTGTTTCTCTAAGACGACGAGGACCCCGGTCGGAACCGGCTGCTTCGAACGCCTCCTCCGGGCGGAAGATCTCTGGGGCGACCTTGCGGGGCTTCGCGGGCGCCCGGACCGCGGCGGCGGCCTCGAGGCGGCGCGCCCAGTCGTCGGGCTTCGACGACGTCGCGGCGCCCGCGGACCCCCGGGCCTCGAGCGGCGGCGCGACCGTCGCCGGACCGCGCGCCCCGCGCTCTTGGTCTCGCCCGACGTCTTGCCCGACGGTTTCGCCGCCTTGAAGAGGGCCGCGGCCCGCCTACCAAGCACGACGGTGACGACTTCTCATTGTTTTCCCACCCCAAATCTCTCGAAAATCGTCACGGCCACAGGACACTGCGGCCCGCCGGCGCGACGCCGGCGCGACGAGGGCCGCGCGGCGCTCGATCGGCGACAGACCCGCGACCGCGGACGCGGCCTTGGCCCTCGCCGCGTCCTCGAGCGCCCAGGCTCGCCGCCGCGCGGCCTTGGCGGCGGCGATCTCCGCGTCGATGGCGGCCTCGGCGGCCTTCGCCGCGTCGGCGGCGTCCGCGGCGGCCGCGGCCGCGGCGCGCGTCGCGGCGGCGGCTTCGGCCGCGGCCGCGGCCTCGGCGCGCGCGGCCTCGGCGTCCGCCGCGGCCGCGGCGTCGAGGGCCGCGACGCAGGCGGCGCCGGCCTCTGCCGCACCCCGCGCCGCGTCGAGGGCGACCGCGACGGTCGCGGTGGCAGCCCCGCGGGCCCCGGCGGCGGCGTCGCGCGCCGCGGCCGCGGCGTCGGCCCTCGCCGCCGCGAGCTCCGCGGCCCGCGCGGCGCCCGCGGCGGCGTCGGCGGCGGCCTCGGCGTCGGCGCGCCGCGCGGCCTCGCGCCGCTCCGCGGCCCGCTTCAATCGCGCCTCGGCCTCCGCGCGGCGCGCGGTCAGCAGCTCCTCGTCGCGCATGCGCCGCCGCTCGAGCTCCGCGCGCACGGCCTCGCGGCGGCAGGCCTCCGCGAAGCGCCGCGCCTCGAGGTCCGCGACGCGCATGGCCGTCCCCTCGTCGCTCCGCGGCGTCCTCCTCCCGGGCCCGCGCCGCCTCGATGGCCGCGGCCCGCGCGTCCGCCGCCGCGGCGCCCTCGGCGAGCGCCGCCGCGAGCTCGCCGGGCCGCGCGCGCGCCGCGTCGTCCGCCGCGACGGTGGCCCGTTTCATGCCGAAGACCAACGCCTTCGCCGTGACCTCCCCGGCGCTCCCCGCGGGCCAGAGGCAGAACTTGGCGCGCCAGGCCGTCTGGATGAGCGCGCCGGCCGCGCGCCGGAGCTCGGCCCGCGGCGCGTCGAGGTCGCGCGCGCGCGCCTCCGCCGCCGCGGCCCGCCGCACGACGCTCACGAGCTCCGCGCCCGCCTCGACGGCGGCGACGAGCGCCGCGAGCGCCGCGCGGCAGTCGTCGCAGGGCTCCTGCGTCGTCGTGTAGGCGACGCGCGCGACGTCCGCGTCGGACGGCTTGACGGCGGCCTCGGCCGCGGCCGCGACGGCGCGCGCGTCGGCCTCGGCCTCCGCGGCGCGCTTCGCGACGTCGGCGACGGCGCTCGCGCTCGCCTGGACGAAGGCGCTCCAGGCCGCGTCCTCCGCGCGCGTCGACGCGCCCGCCGCCCCGCTGAGCCGCGCGTCGATGCGCCGGCTCTCGGCCTTGCTCTCGAGCAAGCCCTGCTTGCTCGCCGCGAGCCGCTCGTCGAGCCAGCCGTAGTCGTCGTCGCTGTCGTCGCCGAGGTCCCCCCACTTGGCGCTGTCCGCGTCCGAGTCGTACGCCTCCTCGCCGGGCGCCGGCGGCGGCTCCATCATCTCATGGGGCAGCCATCGGCCGCGGGCCCGTTGACACTCACGCTTCACTAAAAATCTTTGCGGGCTTCATCGTCGGCTCATTGCACTGCGATGGGCAGCCTCTCGAGAGTTTACGGAAGCCGCGCCGCGCGATCCGGTCGGTCGTCGTCCTGGGGGAACCAGGGCGCGTCCGTGTCCAGGCCGCGGACCTCGCCGCGCGCGAGCTGGTTGCGGACCCAGGTCGCGAGGTCGCGCTCGACGGCGGCCGCGTCGCCGGCCGGGGCCAGGCCCGCGTCGCGGAGGAGCGCCGCCGCGCGGGCGCCGCGGTCGCCGGCGACGACGGTCCCCGCGGCGGCGGCGGCGGCGTCGCGCGCGAGCGCGCGCGCGGCGAGGCGCGACAGCTTGTCGAGGGCCTCGGGGCCGTTCGCGAGGCGGTGCACGCGGAGCACCGTGAGCAGGTCGAGGCGGAGCCGGTCCTCGTCGATGCCGCGCGCGCGCCAGGCGCCCCAGGCCAGCGTCGCGGCGCAGGCGAGCAGCGCGCCCTGCGCGAGCTCCACGTGGGACGCGCTCCACTCCGCCGCGAAGTGCGCGGAACGGTAGATGGGCAGAGCGGACGTCGCCGCGAGGACGAGCCAGGCCAGCGCCCGGTCGCCCGTGTGGAGCCGGATGGAGAACGCGCCGCTGGGCGAGAGCGCGCCGACGTAGCGCGCGGGCACCTCCGCGTGCCACTCGACGGCAAAGTCCGACGCCGACTTGCGCTCGAGCACGAGCACGTCGACGAGGCCCGGGGGCAGGCCGTCGTCCTCCGCCCGGGCCGCCGCGACGGCCGTCCCCGCGTCGCGCGGCGCGCGGAGCCGCGCGAGCTCGGGGGCGACGACCTCGTCGCGCTTCCGGCGGATGCCGTCGGCGTAGGCGCTCGGGAGCGCCCTCGCCGCTCGGTCGACGGCCGCGGCCGACGCGCGGTCCGCGGCGTCCGCGACCCGGTTCCGCGCGGCGTCGGACGCGCGCGCGGCGCGCCGCTGCGCGCCCGCCGCCGCGCTCGACACCGCGTGCTCCACGGCGCCGTAGGCGCCCGTGATGACGGCCTCGAGCGCGCCGGCCGCGGCGGACCGCGCGGTGTCGTACGCCTTCCGCGCGCCGGGCTCCTCGCGGACGAAGCCGCCCTGGAGCGCCGCGCCCCGGTCCGGCGATGGCCGGTACCACATGCGCAGCGCGTCGGCGTCGAGCGCGCTGCGGTCCGGCCGCACGACGCCCTCGCGCCACCGCAACGGCGCGGAGAGCAGCGCCCGCGGCACCTCGCGCAGGCCCGCGGTTGTTGCCAAATCCTCGACGCGCGCCGCGCGCGCGTCGCCGAGCGCGGCGACGGCGCGCGCGCAGGCCTGGAGCTGCGCCTTCTCCAGCGCCGGCTCGGGCGGCGCGTCGCACAGCGTGAGCGCCTTCGCCTCCGCGAAGGTTCGGTGGACGAGCGACTCCTCGGCGCGCAGCGTGCGCTGCCGCAGGCCCGCCGCGAGCTCTAAATGGGCGGCGAGCAGCGACCGGCCGCCGCGCCAGGCCATTGTGAGGCGTTTGTCTGGGCTACGCGGCGCGAAGAACTGCGAGAACCATCGATGCCATCGTCAACGACTTCGCAAAAAATCTGTGGCAGCGCCTCCCCACGCCGTCGAGCGCCGCGCGGAGCGCGGCGTGGAGCGCGTAAAACACCGCCTCGTCGTCGTCGTTAGACACACGAGATGCCCAACGCGAAAGTCGCCGAGCCCGGCGCCGCCGCAGAGGCCTGGGCCGCCTCGGAGCCCGCCGACGACGCGCGCCTCGCGCGCATGCGCGCTCTGCTGGAGCAGTCGTCTCCCAAAAAGGCCCCGCGCGAGAGCTACCAGGACCCCATGGTGCTGAGCTCGGGCTACGCCATGCCGCGCGTGGGCCTCGGCACCGCGCACCTCTTCGAGGCGCAGATCGCGGCGAACCTCGCCGCCGGCGCGCGGCACCTCGACTGCGCGCGCATCTACGGCAACGAGGCCGCCGTCGGCCGCGCCGTGCGCGCGAGCGGCGTGCCGCGGTGCGAGCTCTTCCTCACGACGAAGCTGTGGATGGACGAGGCGCGGCCCGAGCGCGTCGCCGCGGCGCTCGACGACAGCCTCCAGCAGCTCCAGACGAGCTACGTGGACCTGCTCCTCATCCACTGGCCGCTCAAGTTCCGGCCGGGCACGGTCCTCGCCCGGGACGGCGCCGTCGGCGACTTTTCGGCGACGTGGGCGGCCATGGAGGCGCTCGCGGCGTCGGGCAAGGCGCGGAGCCTCGGCGTGTCCAACTTCGACGAGGCGCAGCTGTCGCGGCTCCTCGACGACGCGAAAACCATCCCGCCGGCGGTGAACCAGGTCGAGGCGCACCCGAAGTTCCCGAACCAGGCGCTCGTCGACTTTTGCCTCTCGCGCGACGTCGCCGTCGTCGCCTGGGGCCCGCTCGGCGGCGACCCGCGGCGCCTCGGCGAGGACTCCATGCTCTGGGCGACGGCGAAGATGCACGCCGCGTCCCTCTGCCGCTGCGCGCTCCGCTGGAACCTCGAGCGCGGCGTCGCCGTCATCCCCAAGAGCACGCGGCCCGCGCACGTCGCGGACGCGCTCGCCGCGACGGCGGGGCCCCGGCTCACGGCCGACGACCGCCGCCTCCTCGCGGACTCGCGGCGCCGCGGCTCCCGCCGCTTCCCCGACGTCATCGGCGTCTGGCCCGCGACGGCCTTCGTCGGCTTCCGGCTCGTCGGCTGGTGGCTCCACGTCGTCTTCTCCGCGCTCTTCGCCGTCGTCCCCGGCGTCGACGCCGTCGGCTTCGCGCGCGCGCGCGCGGCGCGCAAGGAGCGGCGCTACGCCGCGGCCGTCGCCGCGCGGGACGCCGCCGCGGACGCGAAGCGGGACTAATGCGATTACAGGAAAAAAGGAGGTACTACACACAGGCGCGGCGGCGGCCCTAGTTCGCCGCGGGCTCGTCGGCCTTCTTCGAGCCGAACATGGACTTGAGCTGGGTCTTCCGGAGCTCGACGCGCTCGGCGACGAAATCCTTGGCCTGCTGCTTCTTCTCCTGGACGTACTCCTTCTTCGCCTCGAACTTCTCCTGGCGGTGCGCCATGACCTTCTCCTTCTTGTGCTCGAAGGAGTCGCTCATGGCCCGCTGCATGACGCCGACGACGCAGTGGTTCTTGAGCTCGCCCATGGTGCCGCGGAACGCGCGGACGACGTAGTCCTTGTCGAGGCGGAACTTCGTGCCCTTGATGGACAGGTGGCAGTCCGTGATGGTCATCTTGCCCACGGCCATCTTCTCGCCGTCGGCGACCTTCTTCGACGCCTTCGACATCTTCTTCATCTCGCTCTCCTCCTTCTTCTTCGCGATCTTGGCCTTGATCTTCTCGCGGAGGGCCTCCGTGCCGCCGGTCTTGAGCGTGTCCATCACGGACACGTGCTCCTCGGCCTCCTCGGCGTCGACCTCCGCGTTGTACTGCGCGTAGGCCTTCTCGAGGCCCGGCTTGTCCTCGTCCTTGGACCACTTGAGCATCCACTCGAGCTCGGCCTTGCGCTTCTTCTGCATCTTCGCCGTCTTGGCGGCCTTCTCCTTCTTCTCGAAGGCGGCGAGGTAGTCGTTGTTGCTCACCTTGTCGTGGGACTCGATGAAGAGGCGCACGCCGCTCACCTTCATCGTGTCGATCATGCGCGTGTCGAAGCCGGCCTTGAAGGAGTTGAGCTCGAAGCACGGCACGGACGCGAGGCCCGGCATGGTCACGAAGCCGCGGAAGGCGCCGGCGCACTGCACGTGCACCTCCTCCATGCGCATGAAGTACGGCGCCTCCCAGTCGCCGGGGCCGTTCGGCAGCGTGAGGCCCTCCATCGCGCACGTGCCCTGGAGCGGCCGCATGGTCAGCTTGTCGATCTTCACCTCGGCGCCCATCTTCTGCGACAGCACGGCGCACATCTTCGTCGCGAGGAAGGCCTCGACCTGCTCCCACTTGGTGTAGATGGTGCCCAGGGCGCCGACCTACGGAAAACGACGACGTCGGAGCGATTCCCGGTCGTGCGAACTGCCGGTGGACACTGGTATCAACGACGACGGCGACGAGCAGCAGGAAAAGGAACATCATGGCTGGGACAGCGTGGATTCGACGGCGACGGCGCGGACGAAAGGTCTCAGTGGTCGCGGCTTCGGCGCCGCTTCGGAGCCGAGGTCTTGTACTGCTCATTGACGTTCAACTTATACCAGCAGCCCCGGTCGACTATGGCCAGCCCTCGAGAGCGTTCATTCGTCGACCAAACTGAGCGCTATCTCGCGTCGGGCGGCAGCCTTGACCAGCTCATCTCCATGGGCGAAACTGGCGCCATTGTGCACATCGAGGATGAACCAGGTTGTGGGGCGACGCGCCTGCGCTATGCAGCTCGTCACGGTTGGTGCTCGGCAATTAAAAGCCTCTTGGAACAGGGCGCCGACGTCCACTTGGGCCAGCCATCTGTACTCAGGACGCCACTGCACGAGGCCGCTCTAAACGGGCGTTCCGACGGAGCAATCTTGCTGCTCGACGCGGGCGCGCGAGTCGACGATTGCACCGAGGGTGGCTGGACCGCGCTTCACATCGCAGCCGCGGGGAATGAACTCAAGATGTGCAAGCTCCTGCTGAGTCGTGGCGCGTTGATCGACGCGCGCAATCACAGAAACGAGAACCCCGAGGCCCAAGCACGGGCCTTCAGAAATACGACCTTAGTCGCCTTCCTCGCCGCCGTCCGCGCCGCGGGCGGCTGGCTCTCCTACCTCAACGCGCCGCGCAAGGAGCTCCTCGCCCTCCGCCAGCGCCTCCCGGCCCTCCGCGAGCGCGGTCGCGCCTCAATGTCGTCGAGCGTGCGCGCGCACGAGCGGCTCTTCCTGAGGACGCCGGACGACGTCTTCTCGCATGTCCTCGCCTTCTGGCGCAGCGACCGCGACGACTAAAACCAACATTACCGATTCCCGCCCGGTCGCCGGACGTCGCCCGGCGCGTGGGCCTTCTTGGCGCGCGTCGCGCCCGACTGCTTCATGCGGTCGAGCTCGGCCTTGAGGTCCTTGAGCTGGGACGCCATCTCGCCGTTGGCGTTGCTCGCGTTCTTGACGCGCTTGCACCGCGACCCGAAGGTCAGCGACGACACGGTCTCGGACACGTGCGTGTCCGCGGGGCTCGCGTTGACGAACATGAGCGTCTTCGCCGAGCCGCCGATGGAGTCGGACATGAGCATGGTCAGGGGGTGGTTCCGGTAGGGCACGTGCTTCTGGCCCGAGGAGAGCGCGTTGATGACGTCGCCGATGGCGGAGAGCGACTTGTTGATGCACATGGCCTCCTTGAGCTTGTCGCCGGCGACGCCGCTCTTCTCGACGCGCTCGCTGCCCGCGAGGTCCACCAGCGTCAGCTTGCCGCAGACGACGTGGCCGCTCCGGTGGTTCGTCGACTTGAGGACGAGCGTGACGATGAGGTGCGACCGCGAGCTCTCCGCGTTCAGCTCCGTGTGGGCCACGGACCGGCCCTCGAGCCCCGCCTCGAGCGCGGCGACCAAATCCGGGAGCGACTGTACCCGCCGCGTCACGCCCCCCTCGACCTGCACGAGGCCGGAGTCCGAAAACTGGGCGAGCTTGACGTTGAGCGCGACGGGCTTCGCGCCCTTGCGCACGGGCGCCGCGAAGAGGTCCCGCAGCGAGTCGCGGTAGAGCTCGTACATGCTGAGCTCGACCTCGTAGGCCGCGAGCGCGGACCGCTCCTCGAGCATGCGGAAGACCTCGACGGCCGACCGCGGGATGATGCCCGCCAGGGGCGCCAGGTTCCAGGTCTCGACGTCGATGGCCTCGCGGATCGACGCCGCGCCGGCCATCGTGAACGTCTTGCCCGAGCCGGACTGGCCGTAGGCGAAGATGCAGACGTTGAAGCCGTCGACGCAGGACAGCACGAGCGACTTGACGTCCGCGAAGACCGTTTGCTGGGAATTCTCTTCCGAATCGCCGGCGAAGACGCGGTCGAACTCGAAGTGCTGCTTGTCCTGGGGCGGCTTCCGGTCCGCGCGTTTGACAGTGACGCCCGTCGCGCCCGCGCGGCCGCACGCGGGCTCCGCGCCGGCGTCGGTCTCCTTCGTCGAGAGGGGCCGCACGCGGAGGTAGACCCGGATGCGGCCCTTCATGTCCTCGAGCGTGTTGTGGAGCTCCTTGCGCCGCTTCACCTCCTTGACCAGGTCGCGGTCGAGCTGGTCGTTGCGCTTCTCGACGACGGCCGCGTGGCGGATCTCCGCGTCGACGTCGCGGACGTGCTGCTCCGCGGACGCGCGCGCGCGGTCCGCGTCGTCGGCGCGGGCCCGCGCGGCCGCGCAGGCCTCCGCGTCGCGGGCCGCCCGCTCGCGCGCCGCGGCCTCTGACTCCGCGAGGCGCCGCTCCGCGTCGCCGACGGCGGCCTCGCAGCGGTCCCGCAGCTTCGCGACCTCGGCCTCGTGGGCCGCGCGCGCGTCCGCGGCGCGCCGCTCGAGCTCGGCGTTGCGCGCGCGGTGCTCGCGGTCCGCGTCGCGGTGCCTTTCCTGTTCCTCCGCGCGCTCCGCGTCGCGCGCGTCGCGGTCGCGCGCGGCCTGCGCTTCCAGCGCCGCGCGGCGCTCCTGGTCCTCGCGCTCCTGCTGCTCCGCGGCCTGCTTGAACATGGTCTCCCGGGACGCGCCGGCCTCCTTGAGGCGCCGCATGTTCGACACGAACTGCGTCTTCTCGTCGCGCGCGGACGCGACGGCGGCCTCGAGCTCGGCGATCTTCGCGTCGCGCGCGTCGCGCGCGGCCTCGAGGTCGCGCACGCGCCTGCGCTCCGCGTCCAACGAGTCCGCGGCGCTGGCCTTCGCGCGCTCGACGTCGCGCGCGGCCTCCTCCTCGCGCCGCCGCAGCGCGCCGACGTCGCCGGCCTGGTCGTCCAGCTTCCGCAGGAGGGCCTTCTTCTCGAACTCGCAGGCGCCGAGGGCCGCGACGGTCTTCTCCAGTTCGGCTTCGAGCTTCCGGGCCTTGTCGCCGACCTCCTCGCGCGCCTTGGCCACGGCCCTGGCCGCGTCCTCGCGCGCCTCGGCGAGGAGCGCGGAGACGCTGCCCGTGCGACTGAGCTGGTGGTCCTCGTCGCGCTTCGGCGCGTCCCGGGGCCGCTCCGCGAGGGCGCGCAGGGCCGCCGCGGCCTCGTCGTGGCCCGCGTCCGTCGCGTAGTCCGCGGGCGCCCAGCCGTACCAGTCGACCGCGGCCGCGTCCGCGCCGTGCTCGACCAGGAGGCCGCAGAGCCGCGCGTCGCCCGTCGCCGCGAGGTAGTGGAGCGCGCAGCAGCCGTAGTGGAGCTCGGCGACGTTCGCGTCGGCCTCGCGGCTCAGGAGCAGGCGGATCATGGGCTCGCTGAAGGCCTCGGACCCGCACGCGTACGCGAGCGCCGTCACGCCTGGGCAGGAAAAGAGAGATTCAAGTTCGCTTCAACATGAGTGTTCCGCGCGCGCGCGTTCCGGAAAAAGCATCCGCGCTTCGAGACCGTTCCCAGAGATGATCGCTCGTCCAAAAATCAGCCGAAACGAGCGGAAATCGGCCGAGAGAGGAGCCTTTGAAGTTGGGAATTTCGCTCTCTTTTCCTGCCCTGCGTCACGCCCGCGGCCGACACCGCGTTCACCTCCGCGCCGCGCCGCAGGAGCAGGTCGGCGAGGTCGTCGTGGCCGTACTGCGCGCAGACGATGAGCGCCGTCGACCCCTCGCCGTCGACGGTCCGGCAGTCCTCGGGCGTCATCGTGCCGATCGCGCGCCGGACGACGCCGTCCGTGCCCCGGTTGCCCTGGTTGTAGAAGGGCAGGAGCTCGAAGAGCACGGCCATGGTCTCGCTGAGCTGCGCCGTCGCGTCCTCCGTCGGCGACGGCGCCGCGGCGTAGGACCCGTCCTCCGTCGGCGACGGCGCCGCGGCGGAGGCCCGGTCCTCGTCCGCCGTCGGCGGCTCGACGGGCGTCGGCGGCTCCGCGTAGGGCGGCGCCTCGTCGCGCGCGGGCGACACGGCCGGCGCGGCCTTGCGCGCCGCCGCGGCGCCGACGGCCTCGACGAGGTCCGCCTTCTCCGCGCAGCGGCTCACGTCGACGCCGAGCTCGACGGACACGCGGCGGAGCTCCTTGACGGACATCGCGTCGAGCGACGGCGGCGGCGGCTTCGCCTTCGGCGGGCTGGAGCTCGCCTCGGAGGCCGGCGACACGACGCGCGTCTCGCCCTCGCTCCGCGCGGGGCTCGGCGACGCCCGCTCGCCCTCGCCGCGCGCGGGGCTCGGCGACGCCCGCTCGCCCTCGCCGCGCGCGGGGCTCGGCGACGCCCGCTCGCCCTCGCCGCGCGCGGGGCTCGGCGCCTTGACGGGGCTCGGCTCCTTCTCGCTGTCGTAGCCGTCGTCCGCCGACGCCGCGAGCCAGCTCGGCTTCAAAGCGGCGTCGTTTCGCCGCGGCCGGTGCACGGCGGCGCTCAGGCGCGCGGGCTCGCGCGGCTTCGGTGCGCTCGGCGCCGCGGGCGGCGGCGCCGCGCGGTCGTCGCCCGCGCGGTCGCGCGGGCCGCGGTCGCCGCGGCGCGGCTCCTCCGGCTCCGGCCGCCGGTCGCCGTCGCGCCGCCGCCGCCGGTTGCCGCCGCCGCCGTCGTCGTCCTTGGCGAGCCAGCGCGGCACGTCGCCGGACCGCGCGGCCGCGGCGTCCCTAAGCCAATTCGGCTGCTCGCGCTCGGGAGGTTTCGCGGCCTCGTAGGTCGGCGCCCGCGGCGACTCGCTGAGCCAGGACGCGCCGCCGCCGCGCTGGGGCGTGTCGAGCAACCAGCTCGGCGCCGCGTCGTCGGGCCGTCGCTCGGCGCCGGCCCGCCCGTCGCCGTCGGAGAGCCAATTCGGCGCGTCGCGGCTGGGCTCGCGCGGCGACGAATCTCGCAACCAATTCGGCTCGCCGCCTGCCGGCGCGTCGTCGTCGAGCCAGCTCGCGGCCTCGCGCGGCGCGGGCTTCGCCGCCGGCGGCGCGGCGTCGCCTGCCGCGGCGTCGTCCACCAAGGGCCTCACCCTCGACCCGCGGCCGCGCCGGCCGCCGCCGCCAGCGTTTTTCGTCGCGTAGGTGCCCTCGACGGGCTCGTCCGCCGCCGCCCCATCGGCGGCGGCTGCTTCGCCGCCGGGCGTATTGCCCATGCGGACGCAGCCCGGTCGGGCTCACCGGTCTCGAACCGCGGTCGGGCTGCCAGTGCAGCACCGTCGCACGTTTGCTTCAGCTCTGCCTCACTGCCAACGCAGGCATGATGGTTCTCTGCTTTGTGGGCTGCCCTTAAGTTCCTGACCTACGCATAAGTGATGCTGTGATGGGCGCCGGCGCCAGCGCCGCCGACGTGCGCGCACAGGTCGAAAACCTCGGCGCCGCCTATCGCGTCTACGGTCCGAACATCGAGGAGAACGGCGTGGATGGCGACCTCGTGAGCGAACTGATCACCGACGAGGATCCGTCGCCGGCCTTCGCGGACCTCGGCGTGACGAACACGCTCCACAAGCGGCGCCTGCTGCAGGCCATGCGGGCGGCGCACCCGGGCGCGTCGCGGCGCGGCTCGCTCGGCGGGTCGACGGACTCGGCGCCCGCCGTCGCCGTCGCGGAGGTCGACGCCGTCGCGCCGGCGTCGCCCGCGGCCGGCACCATCGCCTCGCCCGTCGCCGGTAACGTGGCCGCGGCGCGCGCCGTGCCCGCGGCCGGCAACGTGGCCGCCGCGCGCGCCGTGCCCGCGGCCGCCGCGGCCGCGCGGCCGCCGCCCGTCGCCGTCGAGATCGACGGCGGCGGCGCGCGGGGCCCGAACAGCGACCCGCGGCGCACGCCGACGAACTCGACGTGGACCGTGAGCCTGAGCTGGGAGGGGCGCGCGGACCTCGACCTCGCCGCGGCCGTCTTCGGCGAGCGCGGCACGTTCCTGGACCTCGTGTACTACGCGCGCAAGGAGTCGAACGGCCGCGCGGTCGTCCACAGCGGCGACGCCAAGGGCACGGAGGAGACCGGCGGCTCGACGGAGAGCATCGAGCTGCGCCCCGCGGCGCTCGATCCGCGGACGGTGGCCGTCGTCTTCTTCGCGCGGGTCCACGACGCGGCCGACGGCCTCGGCGCGGTGTCGAGCTGCAGCGTGACGGTGACGGGGCCGGACACGACGATCCAGCCGCTCCACCACCACCGCGACGCCAAGTCCGTCGTCGTCTGCCGCATGTACAAGCGAGGCCGGTCCGGCCGGCCGACGGCGGCGACGCTAAACGTGGACATGCTCGACGTCGCGTTCGACGACAGCGACGTCGCCGCGTGCGTGCCGCGGTGCCAGACGCTCCTGCGCGACGTCGTCGACGTGTCGGCGAACCCGGAGTGCACGCTCGTGCTGCTCGACAAGGGCGGGCTGCTGCCCCTCGAGAGCTCGTCGCTGAAGCTCGGGCTGGGCTGGGACCCCGCGCGCGCGGGCGGCGCCATGGACCTCGACGCGGGCGCGGTGCTGCTGGACAAGGACGGGATCTACGTGGACTTTGTCTACTTCCACCAGCAGCACACGTCCGGCGTGCAGCACTCCGGCGACAACCGGACGGGCGAGGGCGAGGGCGACGACGAGTGGATCCGCTTCAACCTGGGGGACCTGGACGCGGCCGTCGTGGAGATCGTCGTCGTGATCTCCGCGTACGCGGGCAACTTCATGCAGTGCCGCAACGCCTTCTGCCGGCTCGTCGACGAGGAGCAGGGCGACGTCGAGATCGCGCGGTGGCAGCTCAGCGGCATGTTCGAGCCAGCGTCCTGCGGCTGTGACGATTTTCGAGAGATTTCGGGTGGGAATACGATGAAAATTTGTTACCGACGTGCTTGGTAGGTTCGAGCAGACGTCGCTGGTCGTCTGCAAGCTCTTCCGCGACGCGGGCTGGTGGAAGATCTTCGTCATCGGCAGTGTCCCGCGGCCGCGACGATTTTCGGGAGATTTTGGGCGGGAAAACAATGTGGCCGCGACGATTTCGAGAGATTTTGGGCGGGGAAACAATGAGAAATCGTCACCGTCATGCTTGGTAGGTCATCGGCGACCAGATCGGCGGGCGGTCCATCGTCGACTTCTTCTTCACGGACACGTACGGCGACATGGCGGAGCTCCGGGACGAGTTCAAGAGCGTCGCGCGGATCAAGTACTCGGACGCCCACTTCTTCAAGGTTTGCGCGGAGCGCGCGAGCTACGGCCAGCTCTCGGCGACGAAGAGCTAACACGTGTGTGTGTGTGTGCATGTGGGGGTGGCGATTTCCGAGCACAGACACGTTACACAGCCGCGCGCTACCACGCGGCGGCCGCGGCGCCCAGCGCGGCGAGGGCGAGCCAGAGCGCCGGCCGGAGCGCGCTGCCGGCGTTGCAGCCGCAGCGCTCCACGGAGATCTTGACGGCCTGCTGGACCTCGTCGGTCCACTTGCCCGCGATCGTGTCGAGCGGGTCGTAGAAGAAGCCGTCCGGCATGCGCTTCGGCCGCTCGTCGGGGATGAAGAGCACGCCCTTCTTCCCGGAGCAATAGTTATAGAGCTCGTCGACCAGATCCTGGCAGTCGTACTGCTCGCCGCCCGACGACACGGGGCAGCTGCCCGTCGGCGAGCCGATCGTCGGATCGCACGCCATGCAGCCCGTGGCCTCGCCGCTGTCCTCGTCGACGCTGTAGATGCGCCGGATCTTCTGGGCGACGCGGAAGCACTCCTTGGACGAGTCCTGGGGCTCGGGCTTCTTGTAGTCGTTGTCGTAGTCCCCGAGGCGCCGCCGCGTTTCCGGCTCGGCGTCGAGGGGGCGGACGCCCTCGGCGACGAAGAGCACGGCCTCGTCCCAGACCAGGACCTCCGTCGTGACCTTCTCCGCCGACCGCAGGTTCGTCGCCGGGGCCGCGAGGCCCGCGACGCCGAGGAGCAGGGCTGCCCGAAGCGCTGCCATAATCACACCGGACCTGGTGGGCTGGTGTTGAACCTGCAACACGACACGATGGGGACGCTGGCCAAGCTCGGGCTGCTCGCCGCGCTCGCGGCGCCGTCGCCGAGCTCCGAGTGGCGTGCGCTCCTGGACCGCTACGCGGCACGTACGACGCTCAGCGGTCCGGCGGCGGCGCTCGTCGGCGCGGCGGAGCGCGCGCGGGCGCGGAGCTGCGGCGCCAACGCGCAGCTCGACGCGGCGGCGCTGCGGCAGCGCGTCGTCGCCCAGGGCCGCGCGGCCTGCGAGCGCGCGGGCGCGGGCCGCGGCGACGCCGCGGGCTACCGGGACCTCTGGTGCGCCGACGCCTGGGACGGAGCGCCGCTCACCGCGCGGTCCTTCGGCCACCCGCAGGGCATGTGCTACGTCGGCCGCGCGGGCGCGTTCCTCTACCTGCCCGTGCCCAAGGTCGCGACGACCGTGGGCCGCCAGTGGGCCGCGGCGGCCTACGGCGAGGAGGCCGGCGCGCCCGCGCGCTGGCTCATCCCGGCCGACGCGAAGCCGCCCGCGGACCGCCTCGACGGCGCGACGCTCTACCGCCTGCTCCCGGACGCCGCGAAGCGGTCGGCGGCGGCCTTCGCCTTCGTGCGCGACCCGCTGAGCCGCTACGCGTCGGGCTGGCGCGAGCTCCGGGCCTACGAGCGGGGCCCGCCCGCGCGCCGCGGCTGGGGCAAGGTCGCGCTGCGGCAGCGGGGCTTCTACGCGAACGCGTCGGACGTCGCCGCCGTCGCGGCGCTGTTCGGGGCCAACGAGCGGGGACCGCGGCGCCGGCCGCCCGCGGCGTCGCCCGAGGACCTCGCGCTCCGCGACGGCGTCCTCGCGGCCGCCGCGCGGGATCTGGCCTGCGACGCCGACTGGAACGAGCACCTCACGCCGCAGACGGCCTTCTTCCCCGCGGGCTTCTCCGGCGTCGTCGCGCCGGCGGAGTCCATGGACGCCGTGCTCCCCGCGGCGGCGGCCGCGGCGAACCTCAGCGCGGCGACCGCGCGGCGCTTCGTCGCCGCCGCGCCCGACGACGAGCGGCGGCGGCCCGCGAACGCGAACGCGCGCGGCGGCTGGCCCCAGCCCGAGGACCTCAAGACGGCGTTCGTGCACGCGGACCGAGGGTCGCTCGACCCGCCGACGACCCACGTCTGGTGCTGGACGCACGCGCGCGACTACGCGACCTTCGCCGCGTTCTACGCGCCGCCGCCCTGGTGCGCCGCCGCCTGGCGCGCCCTCGGCTTCGGCAGCGCCGAGGGCGTCTTTTCTTCCTAGTATGTCCTACGCCGCTCGTATGCACAGGCGTCCTTTAAAAAGGCGCTACTCCGCCGCGCGGATCTCGGCGTTCGCGCGCGCCATCGCGCTCTCGAGGAAGGACGCGACGTCGATGGCGAAGGGCGTCGGCGCGGCGCAGGGCGTCGGGAAGGGCAACAGCACCGGGGTGGACCGGATGTCGCCGTCGAGGAGCCACGGCGTCGTGGACCGCGCGACGTCGTCGAGCGCGCGTCGCGCGAATTGGTCGCGGACCTGGGCGACGTACGCCGTCGCCCGCTTCCGCCGGCCGAGGTAAACCCGGCCGTTGGGCGACGCGTCGACGACGGGCAGCACGGCGAGGCAGGCGTAGAAGGTGCCCACGGTCTCCGGCCCGTCCCAGTCGCAGCCCGTCGTCACGAGCACTAATTTGCTGAGGCCCCGGCGTCGTTCCACGATGGCCTCGTGCTCCGGCAGCAGGTTGCCGACCTCGATGGACACGACCTGGCCGCCGCGCGCGGACATGGCGCGCCGCGCGGCCGCGGACGCGACCTGGCGCCACCACGCGGGGTAGCCGCCCGGCGCGACGGCGCACTCGCCCGCGACGGCGCCCGCGGACCCGTCGAGCGCGCAGCGCTGCGCGACGGCGTAGA
Source organism: Aureococcus anophagefferens (assembly GCF_000186865.1). NCBI lineage: Eukaryota > Pelagophyceae > Pelagomonadales > Pelagomonadaceae > Aureococcus > Aureococcus anophagefferens. Next base: position 330,041 of record NW_008705587.1, read on the forward strand.
CGATGACCGCGTCGGCCTCGGCGCCGCAGCGGCGGCCGAAGGCGCGCAACGGCGCGGCGTCGACGAGCGCCGAGACGCAGCCGTAGCGACGCCGCGCGAGGCGCCGCCAGAGCGGCGGGGCCGACGCGAGGCGCAGGAGGCGCCGCGACGCGGCGCGGCTTCGCGTCGTGCTTCTGTGGTCGGCGTAGGACACGACGATGCTCAGGACGTCGTCGCAGAGGCGGTCGATGGGTGAGTTGTGCTTGTCGGTGTCGTTGCTGTCTTCCTCGGTGTTTTTGGAGGCCATGATCGATGAAGTGTTTGTGGTTTACGGCTAATTTGTGGAGCTATTGAGTATGCTAGAGGTTGAAGCTAGCCCACTGTTGCTCTCAGCGCTTGTTCGCAGTCGTCGGCTGCCGACGTTCGGCCTGCAACAAGTGCGTTTTTTCGCGTTGTGGCAAACCTCAGCCAAACAGCGAGCAGTATCTGAGCAGTCGACCTCGAGCCGGCGCCTAGCCGGCCTCGCGCATCTATGAGCAGTGCTCCGTTCGAGCCCCTCTGAACACACCAACCATGCACCTCTTCGGCCGCTCCGAGACCATGGACCGCGGCACCGCCGACCAGGGGTCGCTCCTCGGCGCCGTCGACGAGGAAAAGGAAGCGTCCTTCGCGAACGCGCCGCCGTCGCTCGCGGAGACGGCGGACCTGGCGCTGCGCAACGCCAAGGTGCGGGAGATGCTCCAGGCCTTCCGCGAGGAGGGGCCCGAGGCGCTGAGCCGCTACGTCGACGACCCGAGCAACTCGGCCGCGCTCGACGTGCTGCGGGGCCAGGCGGGCATGCTGCCCGCTCCGCCGCTCGCGCCGGAGCTGCTCGCGCCGCCGACGGCGACGGCCGCGGCGCGCGACCCGAGCCTGCCGCTCGTGTCCGCCGCGCCGCTGGGGACGGACCTGCTCACGCCCGCGAGCCCGCCGACGGTCGGCCGCGACGCGATCGCCGCGGCCGCGCCCGTCGTCGCCGAAAGCCTCGGGAACCCGCGCGTCCGCGAGATGCTCGAGGCCTTCCGCGCCGAGGGGCCCGACGCCCTGCGGCGCTTCGCCGCCGACGCCGAGTGCGCCGCCGTCGTCGCGCGCCTCCGCGGCGTCTCGGTCGGCGCGCCCGCGCCGGCGCCCGCGCCCGCGAGGGTCGTCGGCCGGCGGCCGCGCGTGCTCCTCGGCGCGACGGGCTCCGTGGCGACGGTCAAGGTGCCCAAGCTCGCGCTGGCGCTGAGTGAGGTCGCGGACGTCCGCGTCGTCGTCACGGAAAAGGCGAAGACGTTCCTCGCCAAGGCCGAGGCCTACGACGCCGCCGCCTGGGCGACCTTCCAGGCCTCGGGCATCGAGGTCCTCTCCGACGCCGACGAGTGGGACGCCTGGCAGGAGATCGGCGACGACGTCGTCCACGTCGAGCTCCGGAAGTGGGCCGACCTGCTCGTGATCGCGCCGCTCTCCGCGAACTCGCTCGCCAAGCTCGCCAACGGCCTCTGCGACGACCTGCTGTCGTGCACGGCCCGCGCCTGGGACTTCGACAAGCCCTTCGTCGTCGCGCCGGCCATGAACACGGCCATGTGGACCCACCCGCTGACCGCCACGCACCTCGCGGACCTGCGCGTCCTCGGCGTCGCCGCCGTGCCGCCGGCGTCGAAGAAGCTCGCCTGCGGCGACGTGGGGCCCGGCGCCCTCGCGGACGTCCCCGCCATCGTCGCCGCGGCGGGGGCGGCGCTCGGCGAGGCCTGGTAAAGTCCAGCTTCGTGTGTGACGAGCTACTCTTAGGTTCGCCAGTGCCAGAAGCCCAGGATGTGCGCGAAGACCTCGTCGGGCAGCGGGGTGCTGCCCGCAGCGCGCCGGCGGCGGGTTCGGGCCTCCCCAGCGTTCGGGACCGGCGGCGATCCAAAGCAGCGAACGAGGTTCGGCGGCGCGGTCGCGCGGCCGGCGAGGCACAGGTAGCGGAGGGAGAGGAGCTGGACGACGGGCTCGCGCGCGTAGCGCTTCCACGAGCCCGCGGCTTTCACGGCCGTGAGCAGGTCGAGCGTTGGTTGATTCAAGCCTGCCCCCGCATAGACGAGCGCAGTATCCCCGTCTTTATCGCGAAGACTCAACGAAGCGCCGTTTCTGAGCAGAGTGCGTGCCCTATCAGCGTATAAGGATCGACATCCAGCTGCCATCATCAAAGCTGTTTCGCCCGTATCATTTCTCACAGCATCAATTTCCGCCCCATGTTCCAGCAGAAGCTGGATGATGCGCGCGTCTTCGGCGTAGTGCAGAGGCAGGTAACCTTGGTTATCGCCGATGTTCGGATCCGCGCCGTGCTGTTCGAGAAGAATTACGGCTGCATGATAAAAGTCATTGACGGCCGCATGCATGATCCTGGTGTCACCTGAATGATCTCTTGCGTTCACGCTAATGCCCGCGGCAAACTGCTCTGTGAATTCTCGAATTTCGTCCTCTTCCGCCTCGATCGAGTCTCCATCATCCGCCTCGTCCGAGTCTTCATCATCTATGGCCCCCGGCATGTACATGATCGAGCGGACGACGCCGGCCCGACGTACTAGAGGACGCGACGAGGCGCGCGCGCGCCCGATGGTGGCCGACGCGCTGCCCGCGCAACCAGGCTGATTAAATTTAGCACTGGCGCGGTCAAACTACTTAGGTCAAGAAGCCGACCGTGCAGAACTGGGAGCACGATGGTGAGCCGGGCAGCTTATGCGCTGCTACTGCTCATCTCAACAACAGAGAGCGCCCTGGCGCCCGGCGACGCCGTCGGCGTGTGCCTCACGGGCATGGAGCGGACGCTGCTCGAGGCGCCGGTCGTCGCGTCCTTCGACAAGTACGTGCGCCGGCCCGTGGTCGCCGCCGGCGCGACGCTCGACGCCTTCGTCGTGCTCGCGGACGGCGCGGGCACTCCGCTGGGCGTCGCCGAGCACGAGGGCCGCGAGCGGCACCGGGAGCACCGCGGCGAGGCGCTCTTCGCGGACGTCCGGGCCGCGTACGGCGCGGTGTCGGCGCGCGCGCTCGGGCCAGCGTCCTGTGGCCGCGACGGTTTTCGAGAGATTTCGACCGTGAAAACGAAGGGAAATCGTCACCGACACACCTGGTAGGCTCGGAAGAGACGAGGACCCGAAGCGCGCGGACCGCGACCGCTGCCTACCGACGGACGAGGACCTGGCGGGGCGGCGCACGCGGCGCAGCGCGGTCATGGCGACGCTGGAGCAGTTCGTCGGCATCCGCGCGTGCTTCCGCGACGTGCTCCGACGGGAGGCGGCGAAGCGGCGTCCCGTGGCGGCGACGGTTTTCGAGAGATTTTGACCGGGAAAACGAATCGTCACCGTCGTGCTTCGTAGGCGGCGAAGCGGCGGTCGTACGCGTGGCTCTATCGCCTGCGCACGGACACGGTCTTTTTCCTGGAGTTCGCGCCCTTCCGCATGGCGCCGGACGAGGACGCGACGGATCTGGTCTACGTGCCCTTTGGCGGCATGTCGTCCGACGATCGCTACACGTGCCTCAACGACCACTTCTTCGCGTGCCCGCGCCACGCGTGCCGCGGCTACTTTGAACTGCTGGAGCTCTTCGAGCACGTCCAGTGCCGGCGCGCGTCGGCGCTCCCGGCGCCCTGCGACCGGCCGGCGACGCGCGACGGCGCGTCGTGCCCCGTCGACGGTCTCGAGCTCCCGTCGCGCACGGGCTTCGCGGCCCTCGAGCCCTACTTCGTCCCGCCGCCGGCGCCCCACGTCGCGTCCATGTACTACTGGTTCCGCCGCTACGACGGCGCGGAGGCGACGTGCTACCCGCTGCGGAAGCGCGACCGGTCCGACTTCGACGTCGGCCGGAAGCGCAGGGGGCGCGGCGACGCGGCGGAGCTCCGCGCTGCGGAGGAGCCCGAGTCGCCGGCGCCGCCGCGCAACGACACGGTGCCCCAGAACCGCGTCTGCTGCGGCGACGTGCGCGAGCTGCGGATCCCCTACGCGATCGCGCGCGAGGGCGCCGCGAAGCAGCTCGAGTGCTCCCGGCTGACTTTGTGGCGCGCGGCGGACGCGTCGAGCTTCAAGGCCGCGTCCTTCGTCCCCCGCTGCGAGCGCGTCGCCCGCGCCTGGAAGTCAGGGAGCATCGACATGTCCGCGCTGTAATATCTTAGGGCGGCCGCCGCACGAGCGTCGCGGTGTCGCCGGCGTTCTCGTACCCGTTCAGGTTCACGGACCCCCGCAGCGAGCAGCCGCCGTTTGCGATGCGCGCCTCGTGGACGCGGTTCGACGCGCCCAGGGGCACGCCGACGCCGGAGACGAGCGGGATCCACACGTCCGGCAGCTTGAGCCCGAGGGGCTTCGTCCAGTCGTCGAAGTTCGCGTGGATCTCCGGGTCGAGGAACTCGAGGGAGTCGCCCGCGCGGCGGCTCGGCGCGACGTTGGCGCGCAGCACGAACGACTGCCGCGACTGCGGGATCGCCGGCTGGCCGGCGGCCGGCGCGGCGCCCCCGAACGCCGCGACGGCGTCGAGGATGAGCTTGTCGCCCTCGAAGGACGCCTTGTTCAGGAGGAAGCGCGTCGACGGGTCCGTGATCGGGCCCGGGAACTGCGTGAGCGGCGAGGACGTCACGAGCGTCTCGACGATGGCGCGAAGGAGCGGCCGGAAGAGCCGCGACTTCTCGAGGTCGTCGCTCGTCAGCGACGCGGCGAACTCGACCTTGCAGGGCCTCCCGCCGAGCAGGCGCCGCAGCGCCCGCGCCCGCGAGAACACGTAGAGCCCCAGCGCCGTCGCCAGCAAGTTCGGTCGGAACAGCAGGAAGAGAAACGGCGCGGCGAGGCACGCGAAGGGGCCGAGGCCCAGGTCGAGGTCGCGGCCGACGATGGAGCCCTCGCGGAAGCGGCACCAGAAGCCGCCGCTCTTGCGGAAGTCGACGCTCAGCAGCGACAGCCGGCCGCGCAGCACGTCGAGGTTCGACCGCGCCTCGACGCGCGCGGTCACGTCGCCGGGCTTGCAGCCGAGCAGGAAGCGGAACGCGAGCGCGACGAGCGACGTCGCGAGCGCGACGAGCCGCGGCGGCGACTCCGGGTTCGGCGTGCCGTCGCTGGACCAGGACGTGATCGGGTTGGCGAACGCGACAGTTGGCGATGGCTCGCGCGGCGCGAGGCGCGCGCTGCGCGTCGCAATGCGCTGCGTGCGCCGGAGTGGTCTGGCGATGCGCAGCGCGGTCGTCGATGGGATGCGCGTTGCCGCGGCAACGAATGCGAGCCGACGCATCCTGCCAGCGGCGACGGCGGCGCTTTTGGACTTGCAGGTGGCAAAGGATCCTCTTTGATCGGCTCGATCAGCCCCGTTGCACTTTCGTATCTCCGCGGCGGCTCTCGAGAGCGCAGCTTGGGCGCCACAGCTTTTGGGCTGCCAGCATCGATCGTTCGCGAGCGCCAGCCGACCCCGCAACATGAAGGTGCGCCGCAGCTGCCCCATCCATCGATCCCACCCGCGCCGCTTCTCCGTAGTTTCTTTTCGGCGACTCGGCGAAGAAGAAGAAGAAGGGCGAGTCGAAGGACGACGGCGACTTCACGGTGAAGATCAAGGGCGACAAGTCCAAGGTCGGCGGCCGGGAGCTGTCCGTCGACGACTTTAAGCTGAAGAAGGTCCTCGGCAAGGGCAGCTTCGGCAAGGTGCGTCGGGATCGCGCGCCGCGCGCGCGCGCGCTCCGACGAACGGCCCGCAGGTCATGCTCGTGACGCTCAAAACCGACCCGGACGGCAAGCTCCTGGCCATGAAGACGCTGCGGAAGGCGGCGCTCATCAAGCGGAACCAGCTCGTGACGCCCGCCGCGTCCGTCGCGAGAATCACGAACCCCCAGCGTCACAAACGCAGGCGCACACGGCGACGGAGCGGCACGTGCTCCAGCACCTGGACCACCCGTTCCTCGTGCACCTGCTCTACGCGTTCCAGACGGCGGACAAGCTCTACATGGTCCTCGAGTACATGGGCGGCGGCGAGCTCTTCCACTGGCTCAAGGAGCACCGGCGGTTCTCGGAGCCGCGCGCGAGGCTGTACACCGCGGAGATCGGCCTCGGCCTCGGCGCGCTCCACGACCTCGACATCGTGTACCGCGACCTGAAGCCGGAGAATCTGCTGATCGACACGGAGGGCCACATCCGCATCACGGACTTTGGGCTCAGCAAGGACAACGTCACGGGCGCGGGCGCCGAGGGCGGCACGAAGACGTTCTGCGGCACGCCCGAGTACCTCGCGCCGGAGATTTTGGAGAACCGGGGCCACGGCAAGGCCGTGGACTGGTGGTCCTTCGGCACGCTCCTCTACGAGATGATGTGCGGCCTGCCGCCGTTCTACGACACGAACGTGCAGCGCATGTACAACAAGATCCTCATCGCGCCGCTCAAGTTCCCGTCCTACATCTCCAAGGACGCCAAGGCCGTGCTCATGGCGTTGCTCCAGCGCGCCGTGGACCAGCGCCTCGGCTCCGCGAAGGACTTCTCGGAGATCGCCGCGCACGACTTCTACGCGAGCCTCGACATGGACAAGGTCTACAAGAAGCAGATCAAGCCCGAGTTCGTGCCCCAGATCAAGGGCGCCGACACGGCGGCCCACTTCGACAAGGAGTTCACGAGCGAGAAGGCCTGCGACTCCGTCGTCACGTCCAAGCTCTCCGACGAGCAGGCCGCGCAGGCCAACTTCGAGGGCTTCTCCTACGCCGGCGAGTCGAAGAACTAGGGCCGGGGCGCCCCGCCCCCCCACCCCGCACGGGCGAAAAAAAAGCTTACTTCTTCGGGAAGAGCGTCGCGAGCTTCTCGAGGTCCTTTAGCTTTTCCAGTTGCTTCAGGCCCTCGAGCGCCTTGCCGAGCTGCTCGAGGCCCGCGCCGACCTGCGTGGGACATCGTCGAAAAACCGCTCGAGCGTCGTCCAGCCGTCTCTCGAACGTCGCCGCGGCCCGCGGGACGCCGGCGCGGACCTTGGACGCGGGCGTGCCGGAGATGTCGTACTGCAGCGCCGTGCGGCCGCCCTCGGCGATGTAGGGCAGGATGAGCTCCTTGATGACGGCGAGGTGCGCGTCGTCCTTGGCGTACGCCTCGTAGTCGGCGTCGTCCGCGAACTCGACGACGCCGCCGAGCGCGACGTTGCGCCCGTCGTCGACGACCGCGTGCTGCCGGCCGATCTCCATGCGCAGGATGGTCGGGATCTTCTTCGGCAGCTCCGCCAGGCCCGCGAGCATCGCCTCGATGGCCTCGTCCGGCGTGCCGGGCTTGAGTTTGACTAAAACGATGTGGCGCAGCGTCGCCACCTTCGCCGGCTTCTTCTTCTTCGGCTTGCACGCCTTCTTCCTGCGCTGCATGACGGCCAGCGTGACGAGCACGCCGGCGCAGGCGCCGGCGACCGCAGCCACGGCGCGGGCACGAGCGGGAGCCATCAGTCGTGGCCGGCTTGAGAGCCTCAACATGTGTTCAACGTCGACATTGAAGTGGCGGGGGGACCTCTGCACCAAAGACATGGAGATAGTCACCCGACACAGAATGCGCCACAACAAACCAACGTAGAGGCATCGAATCTCGTGTAGGACCGAACTGGCGGACGGGGGAAGCGGGGGGGGGCTGGACGCGCGGCGCGCGGAGGGCCGGCGCATTGTGGGACGCCGAGCGCGCACTCCGGCGCGCATCGAGCGACGTGCGCTAGGTGCGCTTGTTGGAGCCCATCTTGTTCGCGCGCGCGTTGTTCACGTTGGGGCGCGGCGCCGCGTGGTTCGACACCTTCGGCGAGTTGTGCTTGGTCTTGAGGTGGTCGGTTCGACTCTCGGTCTCGATCATGCCCTGGAGGTGCGCCATGGTCAGCTTCGTCGGCGGCGGCGGCGGCGCGGCGCCGTGCGACGCCTTGAGCGCCTGGCTCTGGCCCTCGACGAGCTGCCCGACGAAATTCGGGTCCGCGAAGAGGTCGCTCTCGAGCTTGGCGTAGAGCGCGCGGCCCGTGCCGCCGAGCCGCGCCTTCGACGCGCCCTTGACGCGCCGGCCGCCGCAGCGCACGGCGCGCTCCGCGGGCATGAGCTGGCGCTCCTCGAAGAGCTTGATGACCGAGAAGCGGTCCGTCTCGCTCAGCGCGAGGCTGGACATGACTTCCGGTGGCGTTGCGCGGGACTGTCGCGGGAAGCTCGCGAGACCGGCGGGGGCGGCGGCGGCGTTCGGGCGCGCGCACGCAGGGTCGGATTCTCTTGGTTGAGAGCGCTCAGGTCGCGTTCTCTCGGATGCAGCTTCGCAAGCTTCGGCTTCGGTGCTGTGCAACACAAGCTCGAGCCGCCGCGCCGCATGGGCAGCCCCTAGCGCAGCTTTACGAGCCGCCGCGCGCATGGGCAGCGCCTAGCGCAGCCTAAGAGCGCTGCGTTCCCCTGTTGAGAACCATGCAGGACGTCGGCCGCGGCGGCGTGCGCGAGCTCGACGAGCTCTGCGACGCGCTGCTCGCGCATCCCTTCTTCAAAGCGCTGCTGCTCGACGCGGACGGCGGCACGGTGCTCGACGTCGCCGGCGGCGACGGCATCCTCTCGCGGACGCTGGCGGACCGCGGCGTGCGCGGCCTCGTCGTCGTCGACCCCAAGGGCCTGCTCCCGGACGCCGACGACGCCTTCGACGTCGCCGCCGCGCGGTTCCGCGAGCCCAAGGGCGACGACGACCGCTGGTGGCACGGCGGCGCCGGCGCGTCGCTCGCGCGGCGGGCGGACCTCGACGAGCTCATCGCGGGCGCGCGCTGCCTCGTCGGGTTCCGCCCCTGCGAGGCGACGCGCGCCGTGGTCGCCTTCGCGCGGCGAAAGCGCGTGCCCTTCGCGCTCGTGCCCTGCTGCGCCGTGGCTCCCTGGCGCACGCTGCCGTCGACGCTCAACGGTCTGCGCCGGGAGTGCGGCGGGGCCGTGACCGTGACGCGGCTCCCCTCGGGCGAGCGCTTCATGTACGCGACGGCGTGGGACGCGCCGCCGGCCGCGCGGCGACGGAGGCGCGGCGCTCCCGACCGGCCGCCGCCCGTCTACCGCCTCGCCTGAGATTATAAGACGGGCGAGCGGCCTAGGCGAGGGACTTCGCGACCTCGTCGAGGTCGTCGTCGAGGTCGGCGACGGCGAGGTCGTCCCGCGGCTTCCGGGCCGCCGCGGGCGACGCGGGCTCGCTGACGGGCTCCACGGCGAGGACCTCCGTCGTCGCCTCGTAGGGCTCCTGGAAGGGCGCGACGGCCGTCGACGCGTCGGCGTCGGCGGCGAAGCCCGTGGGCGTGACGACGGCCGACGTCGACGCGGAGCCCGTCGCCGCCGCGGGGAAGCCGCCCGGCAACCCCGCGAGGTCCTCGAAGCCGTCGTCGGCGCCCCGGGGGCTCGGCGCGCCGCCCGCGGGGAACGTCGCGCGCTCCGGCTCCTTGGGCGGCGACCCCGCCGGCGGCCGGTCGTCCATCGTGTGGCGCTGGCGCGCGCGGCCCGACTTGCGCTCGTACTGCGGCGGGCTCGCGCTGAGCCCGCCGTCGGGCAGGTTGGGCCCGGCGAAGGCGCCGAAGCGCGCGCCCTTCATGGACTTGGTCTGCACCGCCTGCATGCCCCGGTGGCCGACGGACCGCGAGATGATGTTGAGGCCGCGCGCCTTCTTGATCTCGCCCGTCTTCCGCTTCTCCTCGAAGATCTCGCGGCCCTTCTGCGTGAGCCGCGCGCGGACCGTGTAGAAGACGCGCGCGCGGTGCACGGCCTTCTCGACGTCGCAGAAGTCCGCGTGGTCGTCCAGGATCGCGTGGAACGACTGGTACGACAGCGCCAAGACCTCCGCGTACGTCAGCGCGGCCGCGAAGACGCCGTCGACGAGCTCGTCGTTCTCGACGATGAAGTCCTCGCCCCAGACCGAGCCCTTGGCGAGCACGCGGCCCCGCCGCGCGGCGATGCCCCGCCGCAGGATGAAGAGCGTGAACGGCAGCGACAGCACCTCCATGGGCGCGAAGACCTGGGCAGCAAAAGGGTGATTCAACGTCGCTTCAACGTGAGTGTTCCGCGCGCGCGCGTTCCGGAAAAAGCGCCCACGCGTTGAGACCGCTCCGAGAGATGATCGCTCGTCCAAAAATCAGCCAAAACGAGTGGAAAACGGCCGAGATATGAGCCTTTGAAGTTGGGAATTTCGCTCTCTTTTGCTGCCCTGGCGAAGACCATGGGGCTCAGGTTCTGGCTCAGCTCCGCCGTGAAGGACGGCGCGGCGTCCTTGAGGTACCAGACCTTGGAGATCCAGGCGCTGTTCGTCGCCGCCGCGAGCTCCGCGCGCAGCGTCGTCGAGAAGCACATCTCGAGCGTCTTGTAGTTGATCGTCCGGTAGTTCTCCTTGGACTGGAAGAAGTACATGCGGCACCGCTGGCGCAGCTCGTCGGGCACCTTGCGGTCCGCGAGCATGGCGTTGAGCTCGTCCATGCGCTGGCGGAACAGGATCCCCTGCACGTCCATCGTCGACACGATGGAGCAGAAGTTGCCGACCGTGTACGCCCAGAAGATGCCGCCGATGATGAAGAAGCAGCAGCAGAGGCCCGTCTCCAGGTTCGTCACGGGCGACACGTCGCCCAGGCCGATGCCCGTGAGGCAGTAGATGGCGAAGTAGAGCGCGCGGACGTAGACGTCGCCCGCGCGGCCCTTGTCGAATTGCGGCACGCCGTACGGGTCCTTCTTCAGCTCCCGGAGCGCGTCCGCCCAGGTCCAGGCGTTGTCCCCGGCCAGGTCCAGGCTCATGCCCCAGACGCAGGCCATCCAGTGGGCGACGACGACCAAGAGGACGACGTACTTGGTCATCGCGAGCGTCGCGTAGCTCACGGAGATCTTCGTCTCGTAGCGCGCGAGGAGCCGGTTCGCGCGGAGCACGCGCATGAGCTTCAGGAGCCGCAGGAGCCGCACGAGGCGCACGACCTTTAATTTCGAGAAGGCCGACCCCTTGATGGCGATCGATAAGATCTCGAAGGGCAGCACGGACATGACGTCGATGGGGAACCACGTCGTGCCGTAGCGGTACGCGATCTTCTTCTGCGACTTGATGAGCATGGACCCCTTGGTCTCGTCGCGGAACGCGAGGCGGAACTGGACGAAGATGTCGGCGATGAAGACGAGGTCCACGAGGCGGTTGATCCAGAAGAGGAACTGCTTCGTCTTTACCGTGAGGTACGCGACCTCGAAGGGCGTGATCACGGCCGTGAAGATGAGCAGGGCGAAGGTCAGGCTGTCCCAGCGCTGCACGCCGGCGCTGTCCGGGTTCAGCACGCCCCGCTCGTGGCTCTTGAGGCGCTGCTCGAGCGCCTGGCACTCCTCCTGGAACGACAGGCTGCAGACCTTCTGCTTCTCGCCCTCTTCGTTCTCCATGTAGACCGAGTCGCGCCGCTGGAGGATGCTGTGGCTGTCGACGTGGCCCACCGCGGGCGGCTCCGCGAGGACATGCACGGACGCCGCCATCCGAGAACTTCCTATTCTAGGATTGTGGGAGCATCGGACGTCGTCGACGAGAGCCCCGCGCTGTTGGAAACTTATTGGAAACGCCCCGGAAGATCTTGAAGTTCGCAACGGCCCTGAAATAGGCACAACTCACACACACTTTCGCATGCGCCGCCGCCGCGCCCATCGTTCCCTGGCGCGTCTGGTCGATGGACAGGCGCCTTAGAAACCCGGAGGAGGTCCGGGCGATCCGGGCCGGCGGCGCGTCGGCGGCGGCGGCGCGGTCGGCGCGGCGAGGACGAGGAGCGCGGCGGCTACTTCGTCTTCGTGCCGACGTAGATGTAGTGCGTCGGGAACCAGGGCGTGTAGGGGACGCGGCTGCGGCTCTCCGTGTAGAAGACGGGCGTCGTCTTCTCCGCGAGGAGGGCGACGTGGCCGCGGTCGAAGTAGACGCCGTCGAGCGCGAACCACTTCTTGTAGATGCGCTCGAAGACGTCGTCCTCGCGGTCGAAGCGCTGCGTGAAGTCGATGAGGCCCAGGGCGCCGCCGTCGACGACCAGGGCGAGCATGTTTTCCACGGCCGCCCGCCAGTCCGGGATCATCGTGAGGCAGTAGGAGCACGTGACCGCGCACGCGTCGCCCCGCTTCAGCCCGAGCTTCGCGAGGTCCGCGAGGGGCTTCGTGATGTCGCAGCGCACGCAGTCGACGCGGTCGCCCAGGCCCAGGGCCTCGACGCGCTGCTTCGCCATGGCCAGGAGGTCCGGCGACAGGTCGCAGAGCGCGACGCGCGCGGATTTCGGCAGCGTCTTGAGGTGCTCCGCGACGAACTCGACGTCGCGCGCGGTGCCGCAGCCGACGCAGACGAGGGCGTAGGTGGGCTTCGACGGTTTCGCGAGGAGCTTGGGCACGGCGGACCAGGGCACGGCGTGCTTGAGGAGCGTGTCGCGGCCCGGGAGCAGCGCCTCGCGGAAGCCGTCGTAGGCCTGGCCCTGCGTGCTGTAGAAGGCGGCGACGTCCTTCTCCTTCTGCAGCGCCTGCTTGGCCATGGCGTAGCACACGAGCAGATCGTCCTTGAGGCCGTTGGCGTAGACCGACCCCGTGCCCGCGGGGACGAGCGCGTCGAGGTCGAGGTCCTCGGGGACCGTCGCGCGCCACTGGCTCAGGTACCAGCCGACGCGGTCGTAGGTCTCGACCTCGGCGTGGGGCAGCTGGGCCAGCGCCGGCGAGTGCACCGTGAAGAGGTCCGCCTTCCGCTCCTGGAGCGACGGGCCCGGCGCGTAGGACCGCCAGAAGACGCGGCACGCGCCGCGGTCCACGCGCTTGAGCATGTCGCGGACGAGCGTCGCGCAGAGCTTCGGCGGCATCCAGTCCATGGAGTCGAGCAAGCTCACGAAGGTGAAGCCCCTGGTCCCCGCGGGCGGCTCCGCGTCGCCCCAGGACCCGTGGAACAGCGTCACGCGGCGCCGCAGCTCGGCCTCGTCCATGGCCAGGAGCCGCGGGTAAAAGTCGGCGGCCATGTAGCGCGGGCACTTGGGGAACTCGTCGAACTGGCCGCAGCAGTAGCCGTGGTAGAAGTAGTTGTCGCGGCTCCACATGCGCTTGCCCAGAATCTCGTGGATGCGATCCGAGAAGACGCGCGGCCGCCGCTCGACGAGGGCGAGCTGCTCCGGCGGGATGCCGCCCAGCGGCGCCGCCCAGGTCCAGACGACGGGCGACGACAGCAGCCGGATGCCCAGGCTCAGCACGGAGGACGACGTGGGCGCCTCCTTCGCGCCGAGGTTCCGCTGGAGGCTGCCCGAGAGGCCCAGGGGCCGCGCCATGAGCATGAGCAGGTAGGCCATGACGCCGCTCGTGCCCGTGAACATCCAGTTGTCGCGGAAGAGCTCGTCCAGATTCCGGTCCCAGTACGCGCGGCTCGCGTCGCGGCGGAGCAGCTTCCGGAGCCGCGGCCGGTAGTTCTCCGTGAACACGCGCGGGTCGCTGCGGCCCCAGAGCGCGAAGAAGTCGGGCTGGGGCATCTTGGCCGCGACGCAGGCGAGCTTGAGGTCGAGCACGGCGAGCTGGGCCTCGTTCAGGTCCACGGCGGTGATATGCCGCGGCTTCTCGAGCAAGTAGTCCAACACGTTGCAGCCCGCGGACGAGATCGTCAGCACGACGTCGTCGGACGATAAGTGCAAGTCCTCGCGCTCCACCCGCGGGTCCTCCCAGGAGATGTTGTAGATGACTTTCTGCTCCTTGATCGCGAGCTCGATGAACCCGCGCGTGTACGTGTCGACGAAGATCGCGACGCCCAGGAACGAGAAGTAGACCCAGGTCGCCAGCAGGCCCAGCCCGGAGAGCGTGCCGAAGACCCAGGTGCGCCGGCCGTAGCCGTCGATGGTCACGTGGAGCATCGTCGCGACCTGCACGAGCACCATCGACCCGCACACGCCCAACTTCACGCGGAGCGGCAGCTGCGTCTGCTTCTCGTCGAAGCGCGACTCCTGGGGGCCCGCCGCGTGGGCGTCCTGGGACGCGCCGCGCCACCAGCCCGCGAACCACCACATGTGCTGCCGCAGGATCACGAGGCCGAGCGCGAACGCGAGCGTCGAGTGTTCCAAGGACTCGAAGACCGCGACCATGTGGTAGAGGATGCGCAGCACGAAGTAGCCCAGTGCGAAGGGCCAGCGCAGCTCCTTGCCGTTGTGGAGCCGCACCCAGCTCAGGTAGATCGTCGGCAGCTCCTCGACGAGGCCCGCGGTGAAGAACTTGCAGTGGCCCCGGAGGAGGAGCAGCGCGAGGCCGCACGCGTAGAAGGCGTGGTGCGTCCAGCCGCTCTGCCAGTCGATCTGCTCCGCGTACTCGATCTTGCCCGCGACGAGGTCCCCGACGCAGTACGCGACGAAGAAGAGCGCGAACGCGCGGTCCGTCGCCGTGTCGTCGCGGCGGAACTCCGCGCCGAAGCCGTGGACGACCACGCGGCCCAGGAAGGCGACGCCCAGCAGCGACGCGCAGACGCTCGAGATGGTCGTCAGGTACCAGGCGCGCTGCTGCCGCAGGGCCTTGGCGTCGGCGCAGGGGATGAGCGACGGGACGACCTTCTTCGCGGCGACGTAGGCGACGCCGAAGAAGGCCAGCGACCCCAGGAAGACCGTGCTGTCCTTGAAGATGCACATGGCCGGCGCGACGACCAGCGGTCGAGGTGGGAGAGAGTTGTATGGAGATTCAAAGCGGCGCGCAGCGTTGCCGCCGCGTTTCTTGTGCAAAGCGCTCGGCGAGTGGTGCTCGAAACACGCGTCATGCGGCAACATGTCGACGTTGACGCAGAGTTGCAGGCCGGAAGGAGGTGAGCCTAGGATCTCAAGAGGGTCTTTTAAAGTGGGCCTTGATTTCCGCTAGACGCATTTTCTGGATGCCAGCGTTCGTTTCCTGGTTCTGCGCGACTAGCCCGTCCCTGCCTTCGCGAACGCGCACAACAAGCGCTTTGTACTTTGCGAGATCCTGGCGAATGCGCTCGATCTCGAGGCGGTCACTCTCCGCAAGGTCCTCGAGAGCGAGCCGCATCGACCTCGACGTAGACTCGTTCGAAAACCAGACCTCTGTTTTGTAGCGACGAATGTCTTCGATCGCCACCCCCTGCCACTTTCCTTTCTCCTCTGGCGTCAGGTTGCTCCACGTCTGGCCGAGACACTTACCTGCGGTTAGGCATCACCGCGCGTAAAAAGCTCCGGTACGCCGCAGCGCGCCGATCTCGCCGGGAGGCATGCCCTGCTTCTCCAACTCCAGACGGTGACAATTGGCCATGTGAACGCTCGCTTTCCGAGGCCGCTTGAGTGCGCTGAACTTCTTATGCGCCTCCTCCGCCATCGAGTTGTACTCGGCCTCGCTAAGAGCCATCTGGCGCGTCCACTGCGCGTCGTCGCCGCCGCGGGGCCCGCGTCGGTCCTCGCGCCGCGCGCGAGAGAGTCCTACAGGAGTTGGACTAGTTATTGAAGGGGATGCGCGCCCGACTGCGTCCGTCCGGGGAGGGGAGTTGCTCAGGCCATCGTGCGGGCGGGCTGCGTCAACATTGAAGCGATGATGCGGCTACACGAGAGCTGCAACATGGCGAGCGCGATGACGAGCATGGCGCCGGCGGTGTCCTCGTCGCAGTGCGCGCTGGCCGCTGCATCGCAAACGCCCGCCTCGCAGAGCGCGCCAATAACTGCACCGCAAACACCGGGCGCCGGCTGGTCCGAGGCGCCGCCGAAGCGCGAGTGCGCGGTCTGCGGCGCGGCGCTCGTGCGGGCGGCCTTCAGCCGCAGGCAGTGGGACAAGCCGAGCCACGACCCGCCGTCCTGCCGGCCGTGCCTGAACGCGCGGCACGCCTTCGACCACAAGTCGTCGTCCATCAAGAACGGCAACCGCCTCGCGTCCGGCGAAGTCGTGCGGCCGAACAACTGGGGCTACAGCCTCTACCTCGACGAGGTCTTCAAGATGCGCTGCTTCCCGGAGCTCGTGCAGATCGGCGCGTTCAACACGGCCAAGGACATCAGCGAGAGCATGGCCGTGCTCCACGCCGCGCGGCGCCACGCCGGCGTCGCCTGGGACGACCCCGACGTCGTCTGCCTCTGCGTCGGCGACGGCAGCGCGCCGCGCACGGGCAGCCTCGCGGCGTTCGTCACCAAGTGGCGCATGATCAGCGTGGACCCGGCGCTCAAGGAGCCCTGGCACGGCGACGAGGCCGGCGGCGTGCGGCGCCTGCGCTGCTTCCGCGGGACCATCGACGCGTACATGGCGACGCGCGAGCCCGACGCGGCCCCCGCGCGCCTCGTCGTCTTCTGCGTCCACTCGCACGCGCGGCTCGTCGGCGCGTCGGCCGTGCCGCGCATGCGCGCGCGCTTCGGCGACCCGCCGACGTCCGTCATCGCGCTGCCCTGCTGCGCGCGCGTCCGCCCGGAGCGCGACATCGGCGCCAAGCCGGACCACGTCTACCACGACGACTGCGTCTTCAGCGAGAAGCGGCGCGTGGAGATGTGGCACTACGACGGCGGGGCGTAATGGTTCTTCGGTTGGAACTGCGCGCGCGAGGAGAAGCCGGGGACTCGTCGCACTCGGCGCGTCAAAAGTCAAAAGTCGTCCTTACTAACGCGCCCCCGGGCGGCCTTCTTCGCGGACGCGCGCCGCTTCCCGTCCTTGCGTTTTCTCTCGGAGCCCTTCGCGAGGCCCTTGATGCGCCGCGCCTTGTCCGGCCGCGTCGCGCGCGGCGCGGCGGCCGACGCCGCGGCGTCGACGAAGGCCTGGAGCCGGGCGAGCGCGTCGGCCGCGTTGAGCCGCTGCGTCCGGTGCGCCTCCGAGACGACGAGGAGCTCGTTGTTTTTCGTCAACCGCGCCGCGTGCGTCGCCCGGAGCTGCGCGCGGACGGCCGGCGGCAGCTTCGAGTCGTCGACGCTGAACCGCAGCTCGGCTTTCGTCGACACCTTGTTCACGTTCTGGCCGCCGGCGCCGGACGCGCGACTGTAGGACACGACGCAGTCGTCGAGCGAGACCTTCGTCGTCGCCGCCGGCTTCCGCGCCCGCTTCGGCGGCGCCGACGCCGCGCCGGTGCGCTGGTCCACGGCCTTGAGCGAGAACGACGTCCGCCCCGGCTCGCGCGGCGCGAGCACCTTGACGAGCACGGGCTGGCCGACGGCGACGACGTCCTCGGGGCGCGCGCGTTCGTGCGAGAGCTCGGACACGTGCACGAGCCCGGACGCGCCGCCGTCGTCGAGCTTCACGAAGCAGCCGTAGCTCTCGACGCGCGTCACCTCGCCGGCGCGGACCGCGCCCACGGGCACGAATTCGCCGGCGCGCAGCGCCACCGCGCGGCGCCGCGGCGGTGCATGATGGGTGTGCGGCCGCAGCGCGCTGGTGCAGGCGAGCAGAGCGACGACGCGCGGCCACATGATGGACGCCGTGGTGAATTTCCGAAACCTTCGCACCCAGCAGACGACGCTAACACAGCAGAGCGCAGCACAGACGCGCGGCCACGCCCATGCATGCCGACCAAGTTCACTGAAAGGCCTCCCGCGAGTTGAACTCCAAGTTGCAGTGACCGACCATTCTTTTAAAACCGCCTAGACCTCTAGCCTAGACCATGCTCCGCGTCGGCTCGTCGCCGTTGAGGCTCGCGTACCCTTCGGGCTTCTGCGCCGTGACGTAGTGGTAGACCTCCCGGAGCCACGCGAGGATCGCCGCGGACGCGCCGACCGCGATGATGGAGCAGACGACGAGCGTCGAGACGCCGTCGGCCCGCGTCGCCGGGATCGACGTCACCTTGAGGAGGATGATGCCCTCGACGAAGGTCGTCGACGACCGCGCGAGGTCCGAGACGATGTGCAACAGCGCCGCGCACATGTTCGTGTTGATGCCGAAGGTCAGGTCGTCCTCGCGGTGGCCGTGCTCGTCGGCCTCGGCGCGCGTGCCGTAGAACTTGTAGGCCAGCAAGGAAATGAGGTCGAAGAGGAGGCCGCCGAGCGCGAAGCCGAAGACGACCCAGCCCATCGTCCGCCGCTCGCCGGGCGAGTCGTCGTCGCTCGTCATCTGCGAGTCGCCGACGCCGTCGAGGACGAACTTGATCGTGAAGCCGAGCAGGAGGAAGTGGGACACGCCCGACATGGACAGCTCGACGCGCCGCTTCTTCGGCGAGTCCTTCGGGAAGCAGTCCGCGAAGAGATTCCCCAAAAACGCGAGCGCGTCGACGCCCATGCTCATGCAGTCCGCCTGGAGCGCGACGGATCCGACCTGGAGCGCGTAGCCGTACTGCACGGACGTGATGAGGCCGAAGAGCGCCGCGCTCGTCAGGAGCGACACGCCGTTGCCCGAGATCCTGCAGCAGAGGCACGAGTACGAGTCGCCGAGCGCCGCGCTCACGTTGCCGGCGAAGCTCTCGGCGCGGCCGGAGAGCGAGTCCGCGCGCGTCTTGTTGACCTGGTCGTCCCCGCGGCGCAGCGGGTTGATGCTGTCGCGCGACTCGTCGCTCTCCTCCTCGCGGCTCACGTAGACGTAGACCTCGCGCATCCAGGTCAGGAGCGCCGCCGACGCCCCCAGGGCGATGATGCTGCAGACGACCAGGGTCGAGATGCCGTCGGCCCGCGTCGCCGGGATCGACTTGACCTTGAGGAGGACGATGCCCTCGACGAACGTCGTCGACGACCGCGCCAAGTCCGAGACGATGTGCAACAGCGCCGCGCACATGTTCGTGTTGATGCCGAAGGTCAGGTCGTCCTCGCGGTGGCCGTGCTCGTCGGCCTCGGCGCGCGTGCCGTAGAACTTGTAGGCCAGCAAGGAAATGAGGTCGAAGAGGAGGCCGCCGAGCGCGAAGCCGAAGACGACCCAGCCCATCGTCCGCCGCTCGCCGGGCGAGTCGTCGTCGCTCGTCATCTGCGAGTCGCCGACGCCGTCGAGGACGAACTTGATCGTGAAGCCGAGCAGGAGGAAGTGGGACACGCCCGACATGCCCAGCTCGACGCGCCGCTTCTTCGGCGAGTCCTTCGGGAAGCAGTCCGCGAAGAGATTCCCTAAAAAAGCCAGGGCGTCGACGCCCATGGACACGCAGTCGGCCTGGAGCGCGACGGACCCGACCTGCAGCGCGTAGCCGTACTGCACGGACGTGATGAGGCCGAAGAGGACCGCGCTCGTGAGCAGCGACACGCCGTTGCCCGAGATCCAGATGCCGCAGACGCGCACGCCGTCGCCGAGGGCGCGCTTCGACAGCGCGACGGCGTGGGACGGCCGCTCGCTCGCGAGCGACGACTGCCGGACCGTCGTGCCGCGCTCGTCGAAGGACATGTTCGACAGGGCGCTGGCGTTGCGCGGCCGCCCCGCCGACGACGCCCGGTCGCGCGGCTCCATGATGCTCGTGTGGCGGAAGGCGGGGCTGCCCTCGCACCTCGACGTGCAACCACTGGGCGACGCTGCGGAGATCGTGTGGGCCCCAGCGCGTTTCGCCCGGCCGAAGTTCCCGTCTACGTTTACCCAAAGACCTCCGAGTCCCGGACGGGCCGCGCGACCGCGGCCGCGGGCTCCGCGAGCCAGGCCGGCGCCGCGTGGGCCTGCACGGGCCCGTCGTCGAAGGAGGCCACGGGCAGCGTCGCGTCCGCGAGGGGCAGCGCGACGGCGTCCGTGAGGCCCGCGGACGACGCGGGCAGCGCGGCGACGGGCGCGCGGTCGTCCTCCTCGACGAAGGGGTTGCGCGGCGGCGGCCGCGCCTCGGCGGGCGCCGACGGCGCGACGGCGCTCGGCGCGACGACGCGGCCCTCGACGGGCGCGTCGTCCTGGAAGTCGAACGACGCCGTGAGGACTCCCAAGGATTCCGCGAGGCGGAGGTCCCGCGGCGTGCCGTCGCACAGGTCGCTCAACCTCAGGAACTCCGTGCGGCCCAGGGTCTCGCCGGAGTCGCCGCGCGCGAGCTCGACGACGAGTTGGACGCTGCGGAGGTCGGCCCGCCGGAGGACCGCGTCGAGGCGGACGGCGCCGCGCGACCAGACGGGCCGCGCGACGTCGCCGCCGTCGGAGGGCCGGCTCGTCGACGTCTCCACGAAGTCGCCGTGGCGGTCGTAGAGGTGGCAGCGCGCGACGACGGAAGCGGACCGCCGCTCGAACCACGACGCGTCGAGCTGGCTCGCGCAGTGGGCCGTGACGAGCAGCCGCGGCTCGCGGCGCCGCGGCGCCGACTCCGCGAGGCTCCGCATCCGCGTGAGCTCCTCCTCGCGGCGGAAGGAGTCGCGGTAGTGCCGGCGCCGCCGCTCGTCCGCGTTCGCGGACGCGATCGACTCGTCGACGACGAGGCGCTCGACCTCGAGGTCCCGGGGCGACGCGGGCGCCGGCGCCGGCGCCGTCGCCGCCGAATTGAAGATCGTCGTCGTGGTCGTCGACGCCGGGCGCCGCTGGAAGTATTCCTCCTCCTCGTCTTCCGTGGCGCACGTGTAGAAGCCCAGGGCCGCGAGCGACGTGCCCATAGCGGCGCCGACGACGAAGACCGGGTAGGCGAGAAAGGCCATGGTTTTCTCGCGATCGGGCTGTGTTGGGCTGCGCAGCGCCACCTAGGCCGGGTTTCGGCCTCCCATGTCACCAGATTGAAGGGCTGCCTCGCATGTTGAAGGTTGCTTGCCATAGGGTTGCACCGTAGGCGATGGAGGCTTGATTCCGCAGCTCTCCGGCGGCGGCTCTCCAGCTCGCGCAGTTCTCCCAGCAAGCAGCGCTCAAACAGCGCTCCAGCAAGCAGCGCTCAAATAGCACTCAAACAGCGCTCCAGCAAGCGCATCCCAGCAAGCGCAATGGAGGTGCTCGAGCGGCACGCGGCCTGCGCCGTGGGCTTCGTCGACGCGACCGCCGGCCGCGGCCTCGTCGCGAAGCGGTCGCTCGCGGCGGGCGACGCGGTCGTCGTCGTGCCCTGGGAGAGCATCTTCGACCTGCGCGCGGCGATGGGCGCGCTCCGCCGCGACGCGGAGAGCTCGTTCCCGCTGCTCCGCGGCGCGTCGACCGGCGCGGACCCGGCGCTGCTCATCGACGACGCGCTCACGTCCGTCGGCGGCGCGACGGTGCACCTCGCGCGCGCGGCGGCGCTCGCCTGCGGGCTGCTGGCGGCGCTGCGGAACCCGAAGGGCCGGTGGGCCTGGTACGCGCGGTCGCTGCCGTGCCGCGCGGGCTACGCGCGCGTCCGCGACGCCCAGCGGCGCGCGAAGCGCCTCGGCGGGAGGAAACATGAAGCGGAGGACGACGACGAGCAGTTGAACCTCAACGTGGACTGCCTCGAGCGCTCGGAGAAGGACTTGTGGGCGCACGCGGACGTCGGCCTCGCGCGGCTGCTGCGCGTGGAGCGCTGGTGGTTCCGGCGGGCCTTCGACGCCCTGTTCGACGGCGCGGCGAGCGTCGAGTCGTGGATGTGGGCGAGCGTCGTCGTGCGGAGCCGGTCCATCGGCATCCCCGACGACGGCGCGCCCTTTCCCCCGACGGGCGCGCTCGCCGACGCGGTCCGCGGCGACGGGCCCAGGCCCCGGGGCTTCGCGCTCGTGCCCTTTCTAGATTTCGCGAACCACGACGACGCGGAGGACAACGCGAAGCTCTGCCAGTTCGACGACGCGGCGGGCGGCGTCGGGCTCGTCGCGACGCGGCCCGTCGCGGAGGGCGACGAGATCCGCTTCAACTACCGGCCCGACGAGCACCTCCGGGGCTTCTACCGGTCCTACGGCTTCGTGCCCGCCCGGCCGCCGCGCCAGATCTACGACGTCGACGACGCCGACGACGCCGAGGCCGCGGACCGCCGCGTCGCCGCGCGGCGCTGGCCGCCGAAGGGCGCCGTCACCGTCCTGGACGTCGACGCGCGGCCGCCCGGCGTCGCCGCGGCGGCGCGGACCTGCGAGGACCGGGGGTCCCGCGTCGTCGTGCGCCGCGCGGACGCCGGCGGCGGCGGCGGCGACGACGCGGCCGCGCGCGCGCGCGCCGTCGCGCTCCTGGGGCTCGCCCTCCGCGCGGCGCGCCGCGAGCCCGGCGGCGGCGACGCCGCGGACGCGTACCGCGCCGCGTCCGCGGCGATCCTCGAGGAGGCGCTCGCGGACCTCGTGCGGGTCGAGCGGGTGCGGGTGGACGTTGGGTAATTGGAACTTACTAGTGATGCGGGCCCCACTGCCACTGGCACTGGGCCAGCGCGACCATGGAAAACATGAATTCACGCCCGAGTTCGGCCGCGAGCGTTGGCAGTTCGCCGCCGAGGTGGGAAGAACGGCCTCTTCGGAAACCTCTCTCCGTCAACTCGACGGCGCCTGGTCGAAGGCGATGGAGAAGGCCCAGGCACCCGGTGGCGCTTTGCATTCCTATTACAACAATCCGACCGCTCGTCAGAAGCGTCGAAAGATAGTCCAGACCGCATTCTTGCATCACAAAGCCGAGCGGCTCGCATCCCCGTTCGCCGATCTGAAGACGCCGACGACCGCGATGAACGACCGCGCTCCTCTCCTCTTGTCGGAGGAGCAGTGGCCGATCGCACTGGGCTCAGTGGCGCGACGCGACTCCTCTAAGACTGAAACCATGACGCGCGTCGTGGGGCTTCAGCGTGAGAACGCGCGCGGCGCGGTCGAGTACGTACGCCGACCCCAGGCCAAAACTCAGGTGACAGGTCTCGAGAAGAGCGACTACGATTTACGGACGTCCCGGGCGTCATTCATCGCGAATACTCGCCCCGCCGACCGCCCCAAATCGTTTTCATCGCGGAAGACGCCGTAGACATACGCTACACACCCCTCGCCCACGACCGGGCCAAACCCCGCGACGAACGAAGTCCCACACGATACACACGATGGCTCAAATCCGCTTGAAAGCGCAACGCAAACAGGACGAGCATCTCCTCGCGCATCAACCCCGGACGCCGCCCGCCCTGGCGATGCAGGCCCCGGTGCCGGGCGGCGGGGCCCCGGGGCCCCCACCCGCGCACTGGTGGACCAAGTCCGATCTCGAGCAGGCGTCGGTACTCCTCGGGATGAAGCTGTCTCCCGTGCCCTCGCCGGCGCCGTCGCCGAAGCGGCGCAAAGTGGGCTTTCCCCCCGACGACCAGCCCGCCGCGGTGTCGCGGTCCGGCTCGTCGGATTCCGCGGAGCTCCTCGCCGTCGACCTCGTCCCGCGGCGATCCACGGCCCCGCCGAAGAAGACGAAAAAGGCCGAGGACCTCCCGAAGCCCCCGCACGGCTGCGGCGTCCGCGAGGCGACGCTCGCGGGGTTCGCGCGCGTGCCCGACGCGCCCGCGGGCCTCGTCGAGCGGTCCGCGCGCTTCGTCTCCGAGGTCGCGTGCATGTTCCCGCCGGGCTCGACGATCTTCTCGCTCTTCAAGCGCTTCCTGGCGGCCCCGCGGACCTGCGTCGACGACCGCAAGCGCGCCGTCAAGGAGATCATCCTCCTGCTCAACGAGACGCCGCAGCTCATGAAGCTCTTCCTCGGGCTTTTGCCGCCGGAGTCGTACGCGGAGAGCGTGAGATCTCACGACGTCCAGAGTCTGGTGCGCCGCACGGGCGGCCGGGCGCCGCCCGAGGACGGCGACCGGCTCCTCGTGCGCTGGGGCGACGAGGCCAAGGGGTCCGCGCCCGGCGGCTACTACCGGTGCATCGTCTCGACGCACCCCGCGTCCAAGGAGAAATTCGTCTACGGCCGCGACAAGCCCGCCGCGTGGTGGGACGAGCCCGTGTCCTTCGACGTCGACGCCGACGACTGGAAGCCCGACCCCCAGTTCTCCGGGAGCAGCGCGCCCTGGTCCAACTCCGCGAACTCGCTGTACAAGGCCCCGTGAGTCCTCCCCGCCCTCCCGCGACCGGAACTTCCCGCGGCGGAGCTGCCGGCAGGGCGCGAGCGCCATCGCCGCGCCGCCGCCCGCGAAGGAGATGTAGGTCGCGAGACGCCGGCTAAAGGGGGCTGTGTCGTGATGTCGTGGTATGATACACACGTATCGACGCAGTCACGCCGATCGATGCGCTTTTGGAGGCTTTCGCGCACCGAGACAAGGCCTGCAGGCGCGTAGCCTGCTCAGTGAAGCGGCGTGCGGCG
This sequence comes from Aureococcus anophagefferens, assembly GCF_000186865.1. Taxonomy (NCBI): domain Eukaryota; class Pelagophyceae; order Pelagomonadales; family Pelagomonadaceae; genus Aureococcus; species Aureococcus anophagefferens. Next base: position 353,982 of record NW_008705587.1, read on the forward strand.
CCTTGCCGTAGAGAGAGACGATCGGAGTGGGCGAGCGGCCGATCGAGTTGACAGCTTCTTCTCTTTGCGCGCGCGCGGCGTCAAGACTATTTTGAGCATCACATGCCACCCACCCTCCCGCCCTGCCCTCCTCCATTTGGGGGGGGCATCATGGCCTCGTCGATTCGCAAGTGCGGCTCGAGGGCCGCGGCGAGATCGAGCACGCGCGGACACCCCGAGCGCGAGTTGCCCGCGCGCATGCGCGAGCCGAGAGCTTGCGCGGGGGCGCCGGCGCGGGCGTGGCGAGAAATCGCTTCGCGGTCGCGTGGTCGCGCTCGTTCGACGAAACGAGTGCCGTCCTCATAGGTCAAGATGGTGTGTGTGTGGCGACTTGTCCTGGCGACGTTCGCGTGCGTCGGGAAGTCCGAGGGGTTCTGTTGCTGGTGGTCTGCGACGGGGGACCCGTGCGACTGCTCGGAGACGTCGAAGGCCAGCAACCTCGCGACCTCTCTAGCGTGCGTCGACGGCGGAGGCTCGTGGTGCTCGGAGGACGGCGAGCAGTCCGCGCCGGAGGACGGCGAGCAGTCTGCAGATGGCGGCGAGCAGTCCGCGCCGGAGGACGGCTCCTCCTCGTGCGCGTGCCGCTCGATTATGGCGGGGATCACCGACGAGTGGTGCCAGCAGTCCGATTGCGATCCTGCATTTGCCGCGCAGTGCTCTTCTGCGTGCCCGACGGCGCCAGGAGCGACGCCCGCGCCCACGGCCAAGCCCGTCGCGACCCCGGCTCCGACTCCTCCCGTCACGGCGCCGAACTGGGGCCGGGGCCGGGATCGTCTCGGCGCGCCGCCGCCGCCACGACCTGTACCCGCTCCCCAGCCAGGGTGTGAACGAAATTGGTTATTTCAAGTCAGCACCGGTCGTTCCGGAAGCACGAGTCTAATGACAATGTTGAACGATCTCCCAAATGTCTACATCGCGGGCGAAAATGATGGTTTATTTGAATCCTTGTACGCCTTACACAAGTCGAGCATTCGTACTGATTCCAGGGCAAAGGGCAAGAACGGGGTCCACAATGCGTGGTGGCACCATCCTGTTGAGAGATCAAAACTTGAACGGATCGTGCGAACCTACGTTGAATCTGCCATCGGTCTCAAACAAAATCAAAACTACGCATGGGTCGGCTTTAAAGAAATCCGATTCAGAACTGACGACGAGTTGGACTATATTTTGTCTCTTTTTCCTTGCTCCAAAGTTATCGTCAATATTCGTCGAGACGTCGTTCGACAACACGAATCCGCGTTCAAAAGATCAAGCCCCATTTCGAAACTCAAATCTCACAACGATATGCTCTTAAAATGGAGCAAAAAACATCGTAATCACGTCTTCACGCTCGCTTTAGAAGACTTTAACCTTGACAACTTCAATCGTCTGGCGGTTTGGCTCGGCTTTCCAAACTGTCATTTCAAACAAATCGCTCATGCGAACCGCAACGGTGGGTATGGAGTTGATAATCGTCACTTTGTGACTTGTTGAAATACAAACCACACATCATAGAATTCTACTCACTATAATTTACGGCGGAAGCGCTCCGGTCCCGCCGTCCCCCCGCCCTGAAGCGGCGTCGCAAAATTAGAGCACCGTGACGGGCCCCGGCTCCGCCGCGCGCGGCGTCGCGGGCGCGATGGGCGCGACGTCCCTCGCCGGCGGCGCGTCCGCGGCGTCGTCGGGCGGCGCCCAGAGCGCGAGGGGGTCGTTGAACGCGGCGAGCCAGGCGTACTTGTCCGCGGCGTTCTTGCAGCGGAGCTTGTACTCCTTGTTGCCGAGCATGGCGACCATGGACGACCGCCGCGTCGCGAGCGAGATGCCGGGGCCCTCCTCCTCGTCCGATACGACCGCGGACGCGAGGTCGAGCGCGAAGGTCGGGTCCTCGTGCTCGACGGCGCCCTCCGTGCGGCCGGGGAAGGCGTGGACGAAGCCGTCGTAGGTGACGACGACGTAGACGGCGCTCCAGCCCAGCTTCGCGCCGACGACGGACTTCTCGTACTCGAGGACGCCCTTCTTCGCGACGAGCGACGTCCGCGGCATCGTCGGGATCGCGGGCAGCGCGCCGGACGACGCGAGGTCGCTGCGCGTCGCGGCGGCGGCGGCCGTCGCGGACGGCGGCGGCGGCGCGCCGTCGTCGTCGGACCGCGGCGCGTCGGCGGCCGGCGGCGGCGCGGGCGGCAGGATCCGGTCCGGCGTCGGCCAGTGCACGAGGTCGCGGTCCGACTCCCACTGGGCGTCGTCGGGGTAGGGCGGGAAGACGAGGGCGCCCTTGGACTTGGCCGTCGCGTCGACGCCGGCCTGGCGCGCGCGCTGCGCCTCGCGCGTCTCGTCCGCGGTGTCCAGCAACGCCTTCGCCGCGTCGAGCCGCGGCGCGACGACGTGCTGCTGGAAGTCCGTGTAGCGCACGAACTCGGCCTCGCGGCCGCACTTGACGAGGCGCTCGCCGACGCGCGCGAGGTCGTCGCGGAAGATCTGCGTCACCCGCGCGAAGCGGTCGACGAGGCGGTCCGTCTGCACGTCGCGCCAGCTCTCCAGCGCGGCGACGCTCGCCTCGCACTCGGCGACGACGGACGAGAAGTGGCTCTGCTGCTGCGCGGCGCGCTGGCAGGCGATGCGCAGCTCCGTCTCCGCGCGCCACAGGTCGCCGCGCGCGCCCGCGCCGGACGACCCGCTCAGGCCGCCGCCGCGCGCGGGCTTGCACCTGACGTAGGCCTTCTGCTTCGCGTCGACGACGGCGTTGCGCCGCTTCAGCTCCTCCCGCGAGCCCCGCGCGGCGCCGAGCGCCTTCTCGCCGCACCGGACGTACGTCTCGCGGACCTCGCGGACGCCGCTCCGCGCCTCGACGAGGTCGTCGCCCAACTTGCTAAAGGCGATGGCGCGCTCGCCGAGGCGCCAGTCGAGCTGGTGCGTGGCCAGCAGCAGGTCGCCGAGGGGGCCCAGGTCCCGGCCCGTGCGCTTCCCGAACACGACAGCGTAGCCGACGCTGCCCTCGAGGAGCAGCGCGCGCGTCTCGTTGTGCACGCCGATGAGGCTGCCGTCGATGTAGGTGTTGCGCGCGACGAACTGCAGCAGCGCCTGCAGCTCCCGGCAGCCCTGGAGGAACGTGTCGCCGTCGCGCTCGAGGCGCGCCGCCGCGTCGCCGACCTCGACGGACGCCTGGTCCTTGCGCGCGCCGTCGTAGCCCTCGATGAGGTCGAAGCACGCCGCGCGGTACGCGCCGTAGCCCGACGCCTTCGACGCGTTCGCCTGCGTGATGGGCATGCCGCCGGACATGGTCGAGGCGGCGCAGGCGGTCGAGAGAGCTCCGCGGAGGCGGGCGTCGAAAAAAATGCCGCTCGGCTATGGGGGGTCTTGCTCCGGCGACGGCGTCCGATGGCCGACGCGTCGGACGCCCGAACGTGCGGTTTTTGGCTAGCGGCCAGGGACGCCCGGTGGCTATACGTGACAAAAACAAGCGCTCGGATTGGGACGAATGGCTAGCCGTTTCGCTGGCTTGAGTACCAAACACGTACGCGCGGGCCGGGAGCGGAGACCTCTGAGCCCAAGCTTCCGACGCACGGCAGCCCGCTCTGGTGGTCGGAGTGGCCTTCCATGACCCCTAGGCGTAAGCCTGACCGTCGGTGCCCCCATCGGAGGTGGTTCTGGCGTCGACCAAATTCCACCGCGCGGGCCTCGTCTCCGCGGGGCTGCCGCGGCGTACAAGTCCGTGCCAGCGAAGCGCGTCACCATCGATGGCGTTGGATACGCCCCTTGGTTTTGGGTGCGACGTCGGTGTGACGGCTGGGGTAGGCCATTTACGTTGCGTAAGATGTACCACCCCGCTCCGCACGCAGGGGTGCCGCCGACGCCAGTGGCGGAGCAACACCCCCCCTCTCGGCTTCAGCGAGCGAGAGGAGCTGTGGCAGCCTGACGCAGAGCGCGCTTGCACCGCCACCAGCGTCGTCCGCGCGCAGCAAAAACGCAGTCGCAGTCGCATCGGTTGCTAAACACACCTTCTACAACATGTCGGTAGCGATCGTCGGCGCTACGGGCGCCATCGGCAGCGCGCTGGCCAAGCGCGTCCACGCCAGCGGCGCCGTGCCGCTCTTGCTCGGCCGCTGCTCCGAGAAGCTCGGCGCGCTGTCCTCGAGCCTCGGCGGCGCGCCGACGGCCGTGCTCGACTGCAGCGACCCGGCGGGCGTCGCCGCGGCGCTCAAGGAGGCGCCGATCGCGGAGGTGTCGGCGCTCGCGTACTGCGCCGGTAGCATCGTCCTCAAGCCCGCGCGGCGCGCGGCGCTCGACGACTACCGCGCGACCATGGACCTCAACGTCTACTCGGCGCTGGAGACGCTCAAGGCGCTGGAGAAGCCGCTCAAGAAGCACAGGGGCTCCGTCGTGCTCTTCTCGTCCGTCGCCGTGCGGCAGGGCTTCCCGAACCACGCGGTCATCTCCGCCGCCAAGGGCGCCGTCGAGGGCGTCACGCGCGCCCTCGCGGCCGAGTACGCGCCGTCGGGCCTCCGCGTCAACGCCATCGCGCCGTCCATCTCCCACAGCGCCATGGCCGAGCCCATGCTCGGCAAGGAGGCCATGCGCACCGCGCTCGCCAAGGGCCACCCGCTCGGCCGCGTCGGCGACCCGGAGGACTCCGCGGCCCTCGCCGCCTTCCTTCTCTCGCCGGACGCGGGCTGGATCACGGGCCAGGTCGTCGGCGTCGACGGCGGCCGCCACGCCGTCGCGTGATGGGCGGTGTCTGGCCGGCGGCTTAACATCACGCCACTTCCTGTTGCTCCTGCTTTTTATCCCGGCTCGAGTCGCTCTCGGCCGCCGAGCTCTCCTCATACGGCTCCGTGCGACGCCTCTGAGGCTCGCGCGCGCCGCGCGAGGATCAGCGAGCCACACCGACGATTTTGCCACAGAGCTTTTTCCACCTCTCATCGGCCTACTCCACGCGCGTGCTCGTCTTCACCGCGCTGCAGACGATGGCGCTCAGCAAGATCCTGGCGGAGATCGACAGCATCGCGGCCACCGTCTTCGTGGCTGTGGTCGTCGCCAGCCTCATCTACCTCAAGTCGTCGCCGCCGCCGCCCAAGGCGGAGACCACGGCGACGCCGGCGAGCGTCGGCGCCCTGATGCGCGCGCGGCGGTCCATCTTCCCGAAGGACTTCGCGAGCGACCCGCAGATCCCGCGGGAGGCCGTCGAGCGCGCGCTCGCGTGCGCGAATTGGGCGCCGACGCACGGCAAGACGGAGCCGTGGCGCTTCGTCGTCTTCGAGGGCCCGTCGGGCGTCGACAAGTTCCTGGCCATGAAGCACGCGGCCATCGCCGCGCAGCCGGGCCTGCCCGAGGACGCGCGCAAGGCCGCGCTGACCAAGGCCGAGAAGAAGGCGAAGGACCTGCGCAAGTGCGCCTACATCATCGCCATCTGCGTGAAGCGGCTCCGCAACGCGTCGGACAAGCTGATGCCCATGTGGGAGGAGGTCGCGGCGACGTCCATGGCCGTGCAGAATCTCCACCTCGCGCTCTGGACGGAGAAGGCCTACGGCTACTGGTCGAGCGGCGGCTACAAGGGCTGGCTCGACGTGCCGGACGTGCGGTCCATGCTCGGCATGGACGGCGACGTCGACGGCGAGCGCGACGACGTCCTGGGCTTCTTCTTCGTCGGCGCGGCGACGGAGGAGAAGGTCCGGGGCTACCGCGCGAAGCGCGGCGACGTCGCCGCGAAGACGACGTGGTACTAGCGAGTTTTGTTTACGCGAGCGACGCCGTGAGCTGGTCCTGGATCGCGTCGACGGACGGCGCGTCGCCCTTGACCGTGAGGACCGTGTAGTCCGTGTCCACGGTGTTCGCGTTCGCGAGCGTCTGGACGATGACCTCCGCGAGGCAGCTCCGGAGCGTGTCGCCCGCGGCCTCGTCGCCCCGCTGGACGGCCAGCGCCTGCGTGCCGTCGTCCTTGTCGAGCTTCGCGAGCGTGCCGAGGTAGAAGTTGTTGTCGTAGGGCCCGCCGAAGAGCTGGCCCGGGCGCACGATGGAGTACGCGCAGTCCGCGCTCCGCCCGCAGGCGTCGACGATCGCCGCCTCGCCGCGGGCCTTGGCGTCGAGCACGCCCGCGGCGTTGAGCACCTTGAAGGGGAAGCCCTCGCGGCGCGTGACGCCCAGCGACGACATGAGCACGACGCGGCGGCACGACCCGGCCGCCGCGACGGCGTCCGCGACGGCCTCCACGCCCGCGGCGTCGACGCGCGCCGGCGTGTTCAGGCCCTTGGCGCTCAGCGCCTCGACGGCGGCCTTGAGGTCGAAGGACGCGCCGGTCAAGGCGTCCCAGACGACGCCGTTGACGTCGTCGGGCGCGACGTCGCCCGCGGCCCAGGCCTTGGTCGGGAAGGCCGTCGTGCCCGTGCAGACGACGCAGGCCGCGGCGCCCGTCACGGCGGGGGCGAGCTGCTTGGCGGCGTCGCCCGCGGTGACGTCCGCGACGACGATGTCGACGTCGGAGGCCTTGTCGCCGAGGAAGTCCGCGAGGCGGCTCTTCGAGCCGGCGCCGCGCACGACCGCGCGCACCTTGTAGCCCTGGTCCGCGAGCCGCAGCACGACGAGCTTGCCCACGTTGCCCGACGCGCCCACGACTGCCACCGCCGACGGAGGGAGCACGAGCGGGCCCGAGGCGGCGCTGGCGGCGGTTTTGGGAGCGAACTGGCCGAGAAAGTCCTCGAACGGGTTGCCGGCGCGCAGGAGCGTAGTTGCGCGCGTTTGCGGCGCGACGAATGCCGAGGCGCCGGCGCACAACAGCGTCAAGATCGACACGCGTGTTGCCATGCTGCGATGCCACAGGACGAGATGTCGGCGTTGAAGATCTGTTGAAGAGCCTCGTTGACCCTGATCGAGCACGCTCGGAGAGGTAAAGACGCGGATTCCCCGAACCCCGGGCTCTAAGTCGTTACTACAGCTTGAAGACCTGGGACGGCACGAAGCCCAGGCTGCCGAGGACGCCCGTCGTCGGGCCCTGGATCTTCGACTTGACGTTCGTGACGGGGTCCCGGACGCGCTGGATGCCGCCGGCCATGGAATCCACGAAGCCGTCCGTGCCGCAGATGAGCACGAGCACGTCGGCGTCCGTCGCCGCCGGGAGCATGGCCGCCGCCACGCGCGCGTCGATGCGGCCGGCGCCGTCGGAGAACGGCGAGGAGCCCGCGGCTCGCGCCGACGCCGGCGCGGAACCGTCGCCGTCGACGCGCGAGAACGTGTGGTGCACGCGGAGGCGGCCGCCCGAGGACGTCGCCAGCGCCTCGAGCTCGTCGCGGAGCATCGCGTCCTCGGGGAACGAGTGGGACACGACGAGGTCCAGGAGCGTCGCGTCCTCGGGGTCCGCCAGGAGCGTCGCGGCCAGGTTCATGAACGGCGCCACGCCCGTGCCGCCCGCGAGCATGCCGATGCGCGCGTACTGGGCCCGCCCGAGGGGCCCGCCGTTCGCGAGCTTCTTCGCCGGCTTGACCTTCATGGACGCGACGTCTCCCGGCGCGAGGCCGCAGAGCCACGCGCCGAGGCCGCCGCCCTGCCGCGGCTCGTAGGCTTTCACGAGGAGATCGAAGGTGCCCGCGGCCTCCGAGTGGCTCGACGGCGAGTAGGATTTGTCCAGCACCTCGCCGGCGACCTCCTGGCGCACCTTGACGCCGGAGATGACGCGCGCGCCGAGCGTCGCCATCGCGTCGGGGAGGGCGAAGGTGAGCAGCTTCGACGCGCGGCCGGCGTCGCGCTTCGAGAGCAAGGAATAGTTGTGGAAGCCCTCGGGGACGTGGGGAGCGTCGCTGTAGGACGCCGCCGTCGTGCCGCCCTCCGGCGCGGCGTAGAAGGACCGGCAGACGCCGCCCGGGCAGCCGTCGGAGGCGCGCACCGTGCGCAGCGCTGGGATGAGCAGTGCGACGCGGCGAAACATGGTGCTGCGACGACGTGCGCTGCTGACGGTCGTGCTGTGGTGTTGCGACGACGGCGCGTGCCAGTGCTGCTATTACGTGGATGCGCCTCTCGCCGCACGGCGCCTCAGTGGTTGCACTGCACTGGTCAATGCACCAATGCTGCACCCCAATCTTTTACCGGCTCTCCGGCTGCCCGCGGAGCGCCAGCGTGCGATGGAGCCGCATCGTCGGCGGGTCCGTCGTCGTCTCGACGCGCCGCGTCTCCTCGATCATGCCCTTGAGCTTCGCGTCCGTCGTCGTCACGACGACGACGCGCGCGAGGACCGCGCCGTCGACCGCGGCCCGCTCGGGCGCGGCCTGGACGTCGACGACGAAGGACTCGACGTCGGGCTGCTTCGACCGCTTGAGCTGCTTGGCGGCGTTGAACGTCGCGCCGCCGCCGCCGCCGCGCGCGTCGTAGGGCCAGTCGCCGTCGTCGGCCGCGTCGCCGCGGTGGCCCGCGCGCTTGAGCTTGAGCAGCTTGTTCACGCGGTCGCCCACGGTCCCCGTGGGCCGGAGCGCGTGGACGACGAGCTCGACGGGCGGGGCGAGCGCCGACTCCGGCGGCGGCGGCGGGCGGTCCCCGGCGTCGGTCCGCTCCGGCGCCGGCTCGACGGGCGCGTCGTCGGGCGTGCGCACGGCGCCGAGCGCCGCGACGAGGTTCAGCACGCGCACGGGCACGCGCGGCGGCAGCTCGAAGCGCAGCGCCGCGTCGTCGATGGGGTCCGGCCGGAGGGGCTCCTGGCTCAGCCGCTGCTTGACGTCGCCGAGGCGCCGCGCGACGGCCGCGGACACGCTCAGCAGCTGGGCGTCCTCGTGCTCGAGCACGTCGAAGGCGTCGACCGCGCGGCGCCGGACGACGGCGACGTCCTGCGCCGCCCTCTGGAGCGTCGCGCGCTTCGCGTTGTGCGCCCGCTCCGCGCCGCCGACGTACGCGTCGACGCGCGCGACGAGCTCGGCCTCGCGCTCGGCGACGGCGAGGCGGATCGCGTCCATGGCGTCGCGCACGTCCGTCCGCGCGCGCTGCGCCGCGTCGTCGACGCGCGCGGACGACGCGTCCGTGTACGCGATCGCGGCCTCGAGGGCCCGCGTCGTGTCGTCGCAGCGCTTCAGGATCGCCGGCGCCGACGCGCGCACGCGGTGCGCCGCGCCGTCGACGGCCTCCCAGGCCACCGTCTGCCCCGCGGCCCGGCAGACGTGGGGGCCCCGCGCGGCGCAGTCGCGGCACGCGAGCGTGCCGCAGCGGCCGCAGAAGTAGCGCACCTCCTCGCCGTGGTGCTCGCTGCAGTCGACGGCGATGGACGGCGGCGTCGCGTCGGACCCGGCGACGTCGCCCCGCGGCGCCTTGGACCGCGCGCGCGGCTTGGGCCGCGGCGGCGGCGACCGCGGCGCCGGCTTCGCGGGCGCGGGCGCGGGCGCCCCGTCGCCCTTGGACTCGACGACGCCGGCGCCCTCGTGCTTCTCCTCCGGCGGCGGCGGCGCAGCGCCGTCGTCCGACGACGAGTAGCCCCCCCAGTCGCTCGCGTCGTCGTCGTCGGCGGCGGCCGCCGCCGCCGCCTTCTCGGGGGGGCTCCCGATCACCGCGGCCTCGCCGCCGTCCTCGTCGATCTGGCGCACGCGGTGGTTCGCCGTCTTCCGGCTCTTGGCGTGGTTCTCGCGGTGGAAGGCGCAGAGACCGATGCCGCAGGACTCGCACCAGAACGTCGCCTCCTCGTCCTCGGCGCACTCGTCGCACCCGTACGTGCCCAGGGTCTGCGCCTTCCGCCGCACCGCGTCGATGGCCACCCAGTCGAAGCTCAGGCCGTTGACGGCCTCGACCGTGGGCACGGCCGTCCGCGCGTTGCACTCGAGGCAGCGGAACATGCGGTGCCGCTCCCGCGCGTCGTGGAGGCAGGCCTCGCAGACGGAGTGGAGGCAGTGGAGCAGCCGCGGGCAGTGGGCGAAGAGGCGATCCTCGCTGTTCTTGATGGGCTTCGGCCAGTCCAATTCGCTACTGCAGACGCTGCAGAGCTGCCATGCGAGGCTCTGCCCAGGGCTGGGCGGGGCAGCCATATTGCGAGCAAGCCGCCGCCCCGCCCGGGGCGTGCGCTCGTATTGCTCGTCTCGAGATTCTCGAGGCTCGACTCTTGGCTCGCCGAGTCCGCGCGCCGCCACCAGCCGCGGCGGGTCCCGTCGCGCGCGGCGCTTCTCCGGACCCGCGGCCGCGGCGCGTCCCGTAGGCGCGTCCGCCGCCATGAAGAAGCGCGAGCGCGCGGGCAAGGGCGACCGGGGCGGCGCGAGGAAGTCCGAGGCCCAGACCGCCCACTTCATCCGCGACATGGAAGAGCAGACGCCCTTCGCCTACGCCTTCGTCAAGAGCCAGAATCGGAACATGTACCGGCGCATGATGCAGTACAAGCGCGAGCTCGACGCCGAGCGGTCCGCGCGCGCGGGCGCGGAGCGCGAGCTCCGCGCGCGCGCCGACTGCCTCGGCGCCATGGACCGGTCGTGGGCCGCCGTCGAGGTCGACCTCGTCGCGACGCTCCGGGCCCTGGGCGTCGCCGACGCGGCCTGCGGCGACCTCCTCTCCGCGACCGCCGCCGGCGGCGTCGCGCTCGCGGCGCTGCCCGCGCCGCCGCCGCCGAAGCCCGGGGACGACGACGACGCCGAGGCCGCGTCCCGCGAGGCCGCGAGCGCCGCCGCGTCGCTCCTCGACGCGCGCGCGCAGCGCTGCGCCGACGCCTGCCGCGGCGTCGAGGCCGCGTGGCGCGCGGCCGCCGCGCGCGCGCCCGGCGACGCCGGCGCCGCCGAGGCCGCGGTCCGCGACGCGGACCAGCGGCGCGCGGCCGCGGAGCACGCCGCGGGCCTCGCCAGGGGCCGGGCCGTGCAGCTCGAGTCGGCGGTCATCGACCTCAAGAAGCAGCGCGACGCCGCGCAGAGGCGCGCGGACCTCGCGGAGCGCGAGCACAAGATCACCCCCTACCCCGAGAAGCTCGCCGCGCAATCGGCGCCCGCGCCCGAGCCCGACGCGAAGCGCGCGCGCACGGAGGCCGCCGCGGCGCCGCCGGCGGCGCCGGCGGCCGGCGGCGCGGCGGCCGAGGAGGCCGCGCGGCTCCGCGCGCGCGTCGCGGACCTCGAGGAGCAGGTCAGCGGCGCCTTCGAGACGCGCATCCAGCTCAAGATGGCCGTCGACGCCGGCGTCCAGGCCTTCTCGGCCCTCGAGTCGAGCAGGGCCATGGAGGTCGCCGAGGCGCGCCACGCGTGCCTCGCGGAGCACGCGAACGGCCGCGACCTGAAGGCCGCGCTGAGCGACGCGGAGGCGCGCGCGAAGCGCTTCGCGGGCGACCGCGACGCCAACGCGGCGGACCGCGACGCCGCGGCCGGCGACGCGGACCGGAGCCGCGCGCGCGTCGCCGTCGCCGAGGCGCTGGGCCGCGGCGCGGCGCGCGACGCGCTCGGCGAGTGGGCGGAGAAGCTCGAGGCGACGGCGGCGGCGCGGCGGTCCGCGGAGGAGGCGCGCGACGCGGCGGCGGCGCGCGCCGACGCCGCGGCGCTGGCCGCCGACGGCCTGCGCAAGGCCCTCGAGGTCGAGCGCGCGCGCGCGGACGAGACGGCCGCGCTCAACGGCGGCCTCGAGGCGCAGCTCGAGGCCGCGGCGCGCCGCGAGGCGATAGTCGCCGCGCCGCCGCCCGAGGAGGGCGAGGTCGACGACGACCAGGCCACGGCCGGCGCGACGAACGAGGGTTTGAGGGATGCGCTCAAGCGCACGGAGGAGGTGAACCGGAGTTTGCTCGAGGAGGTCGACGCGACGGCGACCACCTTCACGGACCTCCGCGACCAGAACAAGCGTTTGTTGGATCGCGCCGGCGCGCTCGACGCCTGCTACCGCGCGACGCTCTCCGACGTCGCGGCCGCGCGGTCCGCCGCGAAGCGCGAGGTCGCCGCGCGCGACGCGCTCCGGGCCAAAGTCGACCACACGGAGTACGTCGTCAACGAGATGAAGCAGCTCCTCAACGCGCGGTCCACCGTCGCCGAGGACCTCGAGCGCGAGCACGGCTTGGCCGTGGCCAACGCCGCCGCGGCGACGTCCGAGGTCGGCCACCTCAAGGGCCAGCTCGCCGCCGCGCGCCTCGAGCAGGACGCGGCCGCGCGCGACCTCGACGTCGCGCGGGGCCAGCTCAAGCGCTTCCACGAGGACCTGAGCGCCAAGCTCGCGGACGAGACCACGGCCAAGGCGCGCGTCCAGGACCAGCTCAAGGCCATGGAGCGCAAGCACACGAAGCTCGAGGGCCAGCTCAGCCGCTCCGTCGACGACCTGCGGAAGGAGAAGCACCGCAACGGCGCCGGCACGGACGAGATCTCGCGCAGCACGATCCGCGACCTGCGCGAGAAGATCGCCTGCAACGTCTGCAACGACCGCGAGAAGACGACGTGCCTCACGCGCTGCATGCACGTCTTCTGCCGCGAGTGCGTCGACCAGGTCATCGAGACCCGCTCCCGCAAGTGCCCCGCCTGCCACAAGCCCTTCGGCGCGAGCGACGTCAAGGAGATCTACTTCTGCGCCTAGGGGCTCGTTAAGGCGATGTTCTGGCGGGATCTTAGCGGGGGGCGACTACCATGGGGAGCAGATACGGCGACTCCACGAGCAGTGCCATCCGTAAGGCCCACGTGCGCGAAAGTGCGTCGCATGTCGTCGACGTCGCGCATTTTTCTTTGAGCACCGCGGTCCAGCAAGACACACAGGCACAGCACTTCTCACCGCAAAAGGTCGTGACGTAGCGAACGCCGATTGCGTTGGGGTTCTCGCAGGCGGGTTCCGTGCAGCGCGGCTGCTTACCGCGAAGCCTGCCATTCGCTTTAAACGACGGCTCCTTCATCACGAACGAGTCTCCGATCATTTGCGCTACAATTTTGACAAAGACGCGTTTCTGGCTGCGGTCCACGTTCGGCATCTCCTCGAGGAGCTTATTCTCCTTGATTTGGGCGTGCACCAGCTTCGTGGGCGCGCATAATCGACGATGGTCCGCGGCCCAAGCCAGCCGCTGGCAGTCCCTGGAGCAGTAGCGCGCAATAAGGCATCCCTCGCAGACCAAATCGGTTGTCTGTCCACAGACAGCGCAGCATTTGTCGCGCACTCATTCACAGTTGGTCTGCGCCTCGATCATGAAGCGGTCCATCCCGTCCATGACGAGGCTCGAGCTCAGGCCGACGCTGGCCGAGTCTCCGAGTCTCGGGCTGCTCCGTCGCATCAAGGTCGATGGAGCACACAAGGTGAACATCGCATGATGGACGATCGATCGTAGCGCGCGCAGCGCAGCGCAGCCGCAGCGCATAACCATGCGCGAGGCGGCGCTTCTCTTACTATGCATCGCCTTCGGGCTCGGCGTGCACCTCGGCCTGCATCTCCACGACGCGCCGGCGCCGCACACGCACGAGTTTGCCACCGACGCGCGCGGCGAGGCCTGGGCGCCGCGCCGCACGGCCGCCGCCGTCGACGTACCGGCACCGCCGCCGCCGCCACCGCTACCACCACCGCCGCCAAAAGAGGCGGACCTCTACGCGTCGCTCGTCGCGGCGCCCGAGCCGCCGGCGCCGCCGCCGGCCGCCGCCGGGCCCATGGAGGCGTGGGCCGCGGCGGGCCGCAGGTTCCCCGTCGTCATGCTCGCGGCGACGCGCGACGCGGAGCTGCGCAACGCGCTGACGTCGCTCATCTCCACGGCGGGCGCGGCGGACGTCTGCGTCGCGCAGGACGGCGACGCGCAAGCCGTCGCGGACGTCGTCGCCGAGTTCGCGGGCGTGCGGCGGAAGAGCCGGCCGCGGCCGCCGCAGGAGCCCAAGGTCGACGGCGCGTCGCGCATCGCGCGCCACTACCGCTTCTCCCTCGACTGGGCCCTCGCGGAGTGCTTCCCGGACGCGCCCGCGGTCGTCGTCGTCGAGGACGACCTGCTCTTCGCGCCCGATTTCCTCGACTACTTCGGCGCCGTCGCGCCGGCGCTCGAGCGCGACGAGTCCCTGTTCGTGGCGTCGGCCTGGAACGACAACGGGTTCCTGGAGGACGGCGACAGGGCCGCGCTCCGGCGGACGTCGTGGTTCCCGGGGTTGGGCTGGCTGCTGCCCCGCGCGCTCTGGGAGCGCGAGCTCAGGCCCAAGTGGCCGAAGACGCACTGGGACCACTGGATGCGCGACAAGAAGACGCACCGCGGCCGGGAGACGGCCTACCCGGAGGTGCCGCGGTCCTTCCACGCGGGCGTCAAGGGCACGTTCATGGACTCGTGGCACGACGGCCGCTACTTCGCGCCCATCAGGATGAACGGGGAGCCCTTCGCCTGGCCCGCGGGCGCCCACGCGCAGGTGCTGCGCGACGCCTACGAGCAGCGGCTCGCGGACGCGTTAAACGACGCGGACCACGTCGCGGACCTGGACGAGTTCCGGCGGCGGGCCGAAGAGGATATATGGCGGCCGCTCGTCCTGTGGTACGGCTGGACGTCGCGGAGCGCGTACGACTTCGAGCCGCCGCCCTTCGTCTGCGTCTCCGAGGTGCTCCACATCTGGCACGAGGCCGTCCGCGCCGCGCACCACGGCCTCCACGAGCACCGCCTCGGCCGGCGGAAGGTTTTTCTCGTGAACGCGAAGGAGTCCAAGTACCGGACCTTCAAGCCGGGGGCGCTCGCGCCGCTCACGCAGCGCGGCTGCCCCGCCGTGACTTGGCAGGACCTCGGGAAGGAGGAGTAATCGTCGATTTAGCCTTCCTGGGCGATCTCCGCGAGGACGGCCTTCCGCAGCTGCACGGAGGAGAAGAGGTGGACCTTCGTCCGGAACTCGTCGCTCAGCACGTTGATCACGAAGGGGAAGGCCGCGGCGACGATGGCGAGGGACGACGCGCTCAGGTACGTCTCGCCGAAGCCCAGGCCCAGGCCGAAGAACTTGAGGCGGTTCATGTCGCCGCAGTCCGTCCTAGCGTAGTACGCCCAGTCGACGATGAGCCGGCAGAGGGGCACGGCGACGACGAAGATGCGGAAGGCGTGCGACGACTTGTGGAGCGCGTCCAGGAGCAGGAAGTAGCCGTAGGGCAGGATGTAGGAAATTTGGTACGGGATGTACCACCACGTCTTGTCGCTGTAGGGCGTGCCGTCGTCGAGGAACTGGATCCAGAGGCGCACGATGGCGCACACGAGCAGGTTGATCACGATGCCGATGTTCGCGAAGCGGTTCTGGTTCTTCCGGCCGAACTGGCGGAAGAAGAGGGCCTGGTTCCAGTTGCCCTGGCAGAGCGCGACCGTGCAGCCCAGCATGATCGTCCGGCTGAAGAAGATGACGATGACGCCGACGACCGTCGCGCCCGTCCACTCGATCAGGTAGATGAGCACGTTCACGACGTTGAGCGCGACGATGGCCCACTCGAGGCAGCGGATGCGGCCGCCCGTCTCCTCAAAGGGCACGTAGCGCTGCTCGTCGGCGTCGTAGGGCGTCAGGTATTTGTGGACGACGTGGACGCTCTCGTCGCCGTGCCGCAGGGGCTCCTCCAGCGTCTTCTGGCCGCCCTCCATGCCGTGCCGCCGCGGTTTGAGCGGGTCCGTCTCCGCCGTGGTCGTCGATGGCTGCGGCGTCGTCCGGAGGCGAAAGCGCGTCCCGTCACTGCTGAATGCGAGGCAGCTTTGGCAGACTGAGGTCGATCGAGTTCCGCGTGTCTACGGACTTCTCCTCGGGACGCGCCCTGCTCGGCGAATTACGCTGCGCGCCTCATACGGGCGGCGGGAGGCGGCCGTAGTCCTTCAACGTGGCGCACCCCTTGTCCACGTTCGCGGGGCCGCCGTGCTTGTGGAGCGCGGCGACCCACGCCTTGCCCTCGGCCTCCGTCTTCACGTGCTTGAGCATGGGCAGGAAGTACTTGCCGACGGGCAGATGTCGGCACTCGCCCTCGCCGAGGTCGAAGTCGCCGTGCTGGAGCCGCGCGGAGAGGCTGCACTCCGCGAGCGCGACGGCGGCCTTGCCTCGCGCCTTGGCCTCGGGCACGAGCTCCTTCCACGGCAGCTTCGCCCGCGGCGAGTCGCCGGTGAGGAGCGTGACGTTCCCGTTCGTGTCGGCGCGCAGCTTCGGCTTGGGCTCCTGCATGACGAGGTTCACGAGGCTCTTGACGAGAGCGACGCCCGTCTTGTCCGTGAGCTTTTGCGGCGGCGGCGGCGGCCCCGCCTCGGCCGCCTTGGGCGCGGGGGCGGCCTTGGGCGCGGGGGCGGCCTTGGGCGCGGGGGCGGCCTTCGGCGCGGGGGCGGCCTTTGGCGCGGGGGCGGCCTTCGGCGCGGGCGCGGGCGCGGCTTTCGGGGCCGCTCTCGGCGCGGCCGCGGCTTTCGGCGCGGGCCTGGGCGCGGGCGCGGGCCTCGGGCGGGCGCCGCTGCCGCGGCGGGCGCCGCTGCTGCGGTCGGCGCCGCGGCCGCTGGGCTAGGCGCCGCCGCCGCGGCGCGGGGCGCCGCGACGGCCGCGGTCGGCGCCGCGACGGCCCGCGGCGCCGCGGTCGGCGCCGCGGTCGGAGCCGCCGCGGCGGCCTTGGGCACCGCTTTCGCAGCTTTGGGCGCCGCCGCCTTGGGCCCCGGCGCCTTGGCCGGAGCGGCTTTGGGCGCGGCCTTGGGCGCCGCCGCCTTCGCCGCCGCGCCGTTCTTGACCGCAGGCGCTTTGGCCGCCGGGGCCTTGGCCGCCTTCTTCTTCGCCGGCTTCTTCGCCGGCGGCGCCTTGGGCGGCGCCGCGGCGGCGACGGCGGACGGGAGCTTCCACGAGAGCAGAGCCTTGCGCGCCTCGGCGTTCGGCTTCTTCAGAGGCACGCGGTGCGCGTGGTCCGGCGGGTGCTGGAACTCGAGGTAGTTGCGGTCGCTGTCGAGGACGATGCCGTCGTCCCAGACCACCGTGACGAGGCCGCTCTCCGCCGGCCGCAGGCCGACGACCGTGCCGGCGTACCACTCCTGGCCGCCCTCCTCGCCGGGCGAGAAGATGGACCAGACGCGCGCGCCGACCTCGAAGGTCTTCTCCGTCCGCGCCACCTTGGGCTGCGACGCAGCCTCGACGGCGTCGGCCTCAGCCCGGCCGCGCTTGGCCGGCGCAGGCGCAGACATTCGGGCAGCCTCTCCCAACTTCGAATTCGGCGCGAAGTGAAAAGCCTTGATTGCCGTTCAAGATGCTCGTTTCTATTTTCGTTCTCGGCACGGGCTCGTCGATTCCGTGATGGTGGGCTGCTGCAACCAGCACTGCAAAACAATGCTCCTCCTCTTCCTCGCCGCCGCCGTCGGCGCCTTACCGACGACGAAACGCGCGCCGCGGCCCGTGCCCGGCGCCTTCGTCGTGCGGCTCTGCGAGGAGCACCACCGGGCCGCCGTGACAAGCCGCGTCGTGTCTCGGCACGCGGCTCCGGAAGCGCCCGAGTTCCAGGCGACGATCCACGCCCACCTGGCGCGCCTGCCGTCCCTGCCGCTCGTCGTGCTGCGGAACGCGAGCGCCGCGGCGATCGCGGAACTCGAGGCGTCGCACGAGGTTTGCGGAATCGAGGCGTCGCGCAAGACGAAACTCCACGACGAGGACGCCTGGCACATGGACCGCCTGAACCAGGAGATTTTGCCCCTCGACGGCGACGGCGCCTGGAGCGGCGCGACGGGCGCCGGCGCCCACATCTTCGTGCTGGACACGGGGCTCGACGCGACGCACGAAGAATTCGCGGACCGCGACTGGAACGCGAGAGACCTCAACGTGGCGAGCTTCATCGCCGGCGACGAGTGGGCCTACAACCCGGACTGGGGCTGGGACGTCGGCGACGACGAGGGCAGCGACGTCGCGAACAACGACGTCGACGGCCACGGCACGCACTGCGCCGCGCTCGCGGCGGGCAACACGGTCGGCGCGGCGCCCGGCGCGAGCCTGCACGCCATGAAGGTCATCGACGACACGGGCGAGGGCGAGACGGCCTGGTCCCTGTCGGCCATGGACGCCATCGCGGGGCTGGTCCAGGACGGGCTCCTGAGCGGCCCCGCGGTCGTCTCCGTGTCGCACGGCGGCTACTGCCCGTCCGGCGACCCGGCCTGGTGCGCGACGGAGGACCTGGAGGCCCAGGCCATCGCGGATCTGCGGAGCCTCGGCGTCGTCACGGCCGTGTCCGCGGGCAACGAGGCCGACGACGCCTGCTTCTACGAGCCGGCCGCCGCGGCCGCCGCGATCACCGTCGGCGCGTCGAACGCGCTCGACGCCGTCGCGGGCTTCTCGAACTACGGCGCCTGCGTGGACGTCGTCGCCCCGGGCGTCGACGTGCTCAGCGCCATGGCGGCGACCGGCGACGACGGCGACGACGCCTACGCGCTCTACGTCGCCATGTCGGGCACGTCCATGGCCGCGCCCGTCGTCGCGGGCCTCGTCGCCGTCTACGCCGAGGCGACGGGCGCGGACGCTGTCGGCGCGGCGAACGCGCTGCTGCGCGTCGCGGCGGCGACGGACGTCCTCGAGCCGCCGGGCACGTACAGCTACGCCTACGGCGCCGACTACTACGCCTACGGCTCCGACTTTTACGCCTACATCGAGGACGTCTTCTCCGACTTTGGCGACTGTCCCGCGGCCATCGGCACGTGCGACGACCACGACGCGGACGACGACGGCTGCTACGCGTCCTGCGAGGACCTCGTGCAGCAGTGGGGCTGGACCTGCGACGACGTCCTCGACCAGGGCATCCCGTCGTACCTCTGCGAGGGCTGCCCGTCCTGCGACGGCCGGCGCCGCGCGGCGGAGGAGACGTGCGCGGCGAACTTTTACCTCGCGCGGCGCCCGCTCGACGGCGACGTCCTCGACGTCTCGACCTACGAGGCCGAGGCCTGCGCCTACCCGGCCTACCGCGGCTACTGGGACTCGCCCATGGACGTGCACTACTCCTACGACTACTCGTGCCTGAGCTTCTGCTACGACTGCGCGGACCTCGACACAGGGTGCGGCGGCGCGTGCTCCGACGCCGTCGCGGACGTGCTCTTCGAGTCCTACTGCGGCGACGACGGCGGGGCGTGGCTCGCCAACGCCACCTTTTCCTACAGTTTCGCCTACGACGCCTACGACGTGGGCCAGGTGGGCTGGTGCGCGTCGCCGCTCGACTACGGCTTCGAGGGCGTCGCGAGCTCCGCGGACTGCTGGGTCGCCTGCGAGGAACTCTTCGGCGAGGACGGCTTCGTGGCCATCGACTACTACGAGCGCCAGCACGGCTCCTGCTACTGCCAGAGCTCCTGCGACTGCCTCGCGGACGACTACGCGGGCACGCTGCTGGTCAGGAAGGGCCTCGAGCTCCCCGCGCGGTGCAGCTACAGCTACGACTACGAGGACGAGCGCTGCTACGAGGGCTACGACGGCGTCGAGTTCCTGTGCTCCCGCGACGGCGGCGGCTACCGCGTCGAGTGCGACGACGGGCGCGCCGCGGGCCCGCCGGCGTGCGACGGCGGGGCGGACGCGTGCTGCTGCGACGGCGACGGCTCGTGCTACGACGGCGACGACGACTGGTGCTGCGCCGCCGTCGAGGCGACGGGGGCGCCCTCGGCCTCGCCGCCGCCGACGTCCGAGGCGGCGCGGGGCGCCGTGCGCCTCGCGGGCGGCGAAACGCCCCTCGAGGGCCGCGTCGAGATCCAGCACGACGGCGTCTGGGGGACGGTCTGCGACGATTCCTGGGACCTGGCCGACGCGGCGGTCGTCTGCCGCGAGCTCTTCGGGTTCTCGGCGCTCGACGCGCCGCAGAACGCCTACTTCGGCGCGGGCGACGAGGACGCGCCGATCTGGCTCGACGAGGTCGGCTGCGCCGGCGACGAGGCGCGGCTGTCCGACTGCGCGCACAACGGCTGGGGCGACGAGAACTGCGGCCACTACGAGGACGCGGGCGTGGTCTGCTCCAACGGCACGCTCGCGCCGACGGCGACGGCGGCGCCGTCCGCCGCGCGGACGCCCTACCCGACGAGGACGGACTACCCGACGCGGACGCAGCCGACGCGGGGCTACGCGGAGTCGAACTGCGGCGGGTCCTACGTCTTCCTGGAGTACCACGGCGCCCAGTGCGGCGTCGACAACGACTACGCGCCCGTCGGGGACGTCGACGAGTGCGCGACCGCCGCCGAGGCGCTCAACGCCGCGCTCTTCGGGTCCAGCTACGACGGCACCGTCTACGAGTACAACTACGACACTTTAGCCTCGGGTTGTTCTGCGAATTGTGTCGAGGACGACGGCTTGGGCTGCATCTACTTCAACTCCTACGCGGACGTCGGCGCGAGGGCGGCCTGGGGCCAGGCGGTCATCTGCCGCGCGAACACGCCCTGCCCGTCGCCCCCGCCGACGTACTCGGTCGCGCCGACGGCCGCGGACGACCGGGGCGCCGCGCGCCTGGTCGGCGGCGACACGGCCTACGAGGGCCGCGTCGAGATCCGCTACGACGGGGAATGGGGGACGGTCTGCGACGACTCCTGGGACCAGGACGACGCGGACGTCGTCTGCGGCGAGCTCTTCGGGACGTCGGCCAAGGGGCCGCCGCCGTGCTGCGCCGCCTACGGCGAGGGCGCCGCCGGCGCGCCCATCCACATGGACGACGTCGCCTGCGCCGGCGACGAAGCGCGCCTCGACGCCTGCGAGTTCCCGGGCTGGGGCGTCCAGAACTGCGGCCACGCGGAGGACGCGTCCGTCGAGTGCTACGCGCCGGGGGAGACCGCGGCGCCCACCGCGCGGCGCGAGGACTGCGCCGGCGCCGCGCAGGACTACTTCACGTGCCTCTTCGTCGAGTGCCCGGACTCGGGGTCCGACGACGACGACGACGACGACGCGGGGTCGTGCCTCGGCTACTCGGCCTGCGGCTGCTCGGAGGGCGAGTTCTGCAACTTCGACTACGGCGGCAGCGGCGGCTGCGAGTCCTGCGCGTCCTTCGCCTCCCGGGACGCGTGCGGCGAGGACGGCCTCCCGTCGGACGGCGAGGACGACTGCGTCGCGTGCTGCTTCGGGGGCGACGGCGACGACGACGACGGCGGCGTCGCCGAATTCTCCTGCGCCGGCTTCACGACGTCGGCCTCCTTCGACAAGTCCTGCGCGTCCACGGACGAGACCTGCCCCGCGTGCGGGGACGCGTGGCGCGGCTACATCGAGTGCGTCTGGGAGGACACGCTCGTGGAGCTCGGCCTCGACTGCGACGACGTGTCGTGCCCCGCCTACTCCTACTCGTACGAGGCCGAGTCCTACTCCTACGGCGGCCCCTGCGACCCCTACGAGCGGGAGTTCGGCCTCTGCTACATGACGCTGTGCGCGGACACGCCGTTCGGGTCGTCGTCCTACTCCTACTCCTACGACGCGGACGGTCTGGAGACCTGCGGCGACGTCGAGGCCTGGGGCCTCTTCCGGAGCGACTGCGGGCAGATGGACGCGTGCGCCGCGTGCTCGAACGCGTGGCGCTCCTACTTCGAGTGCGAGTTCTCGGTCCAGGCCGCCGAGGGCCTCGGCATCGACTGCGAACTCAGCTGCCCGACCAGCGACGAAATCGCGTACATGGACGACACTTACGCGTACGAGATGCCGTCGTCCCCGGCCGACGACTACGACGCGATCGCGGCCGACGACTACGACGCGATCGCGGTCGACGACTCCGCCCGCGCCGCGGCCGACGATTACGACGACGACTACGACGCGACCGCCGACGACGCCGGGGCCACGGGCGAAGCCGCGGGCGACGCCGACGCGGCGCCGACGACCGCCGCGCCGACGCTCGGCGCCGCGCCGTCGCTCGCGCCGCGTCGCTCGCGCGCCGCGCCGTCGCCCACCGCGAAGCCCGTGCCGGCGCCCACCGCGACGCCCGTGCCGGCGCCCACGACGGCGTCCCCGTCCGCGGCGCCGTCCGCCGGACCGCTCGGCCTCGTCGTGTCCTCGGCCTTTGTGCTCAACGACCTCGCGCCGGAGGACTTTGGCGCGGCCGAGGTCGCCGGCTTCAAGTCGGCCGTCGTCGCCTCCGTCGAATCCGTCACGGACGCGAGCCAGGTGGTCAACGTCGTCGCCGTCGCGGCGCGGCGGCGCCTCGAGGACGCGGGCGCGACGACGACGGTGTCCTTCGACCTCGTCTTCGCGGGCGGCGACGCGGCGCTCGGCGACGCGGTCATCGACGAGCTCGAGGACGTCGTCGTCGACGACGCGCTCGCCAACGCGCTCGCGGCCGCGGACTCGCCGGTCCTCGCCGCGGCCGCCGTCGACGAAGCCGCGAGCCTCGCGGCCGTCGCCGAGTCCGTCGCCGCGGTCACGACGGCCGCGCCGTCGGCCGCGCCGTCGGCGGCGCCGTCGGTCGGGCCCACGGCCGGCCCGGGGAGCAAGAAGAGCTCCGGCGCCGACGCCGCGTCCGGGTCCCTCGCCGTCATCGTCGTCGTCGCGCTCGTCGCCGTCGGCGTCTGCGCGCTCGCCGCCCACGTCGCGATCAAGCGCTCCGCGGAATCGTCGCACTACGGCGCCGCGGACGACAAGGACGTGGAGGTCGCGGACCTCGAGATGAAGGCCGTCGTCGCCATCCCGACGGCGCCGGGCGAGGAGTACCGGGCGATCTGAGGGGGAGGAGCGCCGGGCGGTCGACGTTCGCACCAGCCAGCCCCGCGACCGATCTAAATTCGAAGACCACCAGGCAGCAAGCTACGCGACGTCTCACAGGCACAACTTACGCGGCGAACGCGGCCGGTTCACTGGAGGAGGCGGCCTCACTGGAGGAGCGCCTCGGCCGTCCACTTCGAGCGCCGCGGGAACGCGCGCGAACTGATCCTCCGCCACGACCGCTCGATCTCTTCGCGCGCGTGGTACGCGGCGCTGATTTCGTCGCGCGCCGCGTCCGACGCCGTCGCCTCCGAGGAGCGCGCCGCGTCGGGCGAGAAGTACGCGTCGCACTGCCTCGATCGGAGGAGCTCCTCGGACGTCCACGTCGCGGACATGCGACCCGCGACGAAGTCCGCGTACGAGTCGTGCGGCGCCGGCGGCATCGCGTACGCGGGGCGATCCACGGGGACCGTCCGCCAGGACCGGTTCGACTCCGACGGCAGGTGCTTGAACTCGGCGCGCCGCGCGTGGTTGTAGACGTTGAAGACGATCGGCAACTGCCGCCGGTCCGTGATCTCCGCGGCGTTCGACGCCATGTGTTTGCAGTTCTTGAGCGATTGCGGCGCGGCGCGGCGTCTTCGGAGCCAGAAAGCAACGTCCAGATCGTCCAGCCTCGTGGATGGCTCAAGATCCAAGTCAATTTCAGCTTCTTGAAGCGGGGCCCGGCCGATGCGCGCATGAAATGCGAGTCCGGCAGCCCAATAATGCGCTCTAACATCTAGGAGAAGATGGCGGCCCTCGAGCAACAGCGATGCGGCATCTGCGAGCTCGAACTCGACGAGCCGCGGACGCTGCGCTGCGGCCACAGCTTCTGCGGCGACTGCCTCGAGATGCGCCGGCACAGACTGCGCGACGAGTGCTGGTGGTGCCCGGCCTGCGGCGAACGGACCGGCGAGCTCTTCGGCGCGTCGAACGACGTCGACAACCGGCTCGGCGAGACGCGGCTCCACGCGCTCGCGACCCGCGCGCCGGGCGTCGTCGCGACGTTCGAACGCTGCGTCGCCGCGGGGCTCGCCGTCGACGGCCGCCGCGCCGACGGCGCGACGCCCCTCTTCCTCGCGGCCTACCTCGGCCACGTCGCCGAGGTCGTCGAGCTGCTGCGGCTCCGCGCGGATCCGAACGCGCGAGCCTGGGGCTGGCGTTGGCCCGGATCCTTTTGCTTCTTCGCGGCGGACGACGCGGAGCGCGCGCGGCGACGGAACGCGCTGGCGGCGCCGGGCGGCCTCACGCCCCTGGGCATCGCCGTGGCGCAGGGGCGGCCGGGGGCGAGCGACGGCGCGGTGACCGCGCTGCTCCTGTGCGGCGCGCGCCTCGCGGCCGACGACGACTGCGACGAGGAGGACGCCGTCGTCGGCGCGTTCCTCGCGGAGGACGCGCGGGAGGCGCTCCGCGACGACGCGGCGGCGGTCGCCGTGCTGGGCTTCGACCCGCGCGGGCCCGCGCGGCGACGCGGCGGCGACGCGTACCAGGCGCTGCTAGAAGCCCTCGAGCGGGACGCGGTCGCCGCCGTCGCCGCGCGCCACCCCGGCTGGGCCGGTGCCGGCGAGCGGGCCCTGGCCGCCGAGGTCTTCCGCGGTCTCGCGGCGGACCCGCGGGGGCTGCTGGACGCGTTTCGCGACGCGGGCGTCGTCTTCGCCGACGGCGCTCCCTGGACCGAGGGCGTCGCCTGGACGAACCTCGCGCGGTTCCTCGACGGCGGCGCGGCGCGCCAGACGCTCGGCGACGCGCGGCAGCTCGCCGCGCGGCTCCTCTGCGACCTCTTCCGCGCGGGCGACTCCGAGGCCGCCGGCGCCGACGCGCTCGCGCGGTCGGACGCGGTCGCCGCGGAGGCCGGGCTCGCCGCCGCGACGGACGCCGACGACGTCGCGACGCGCGTCCGCGC
Source organism: Aureococcus anophagefferens (assembly GCF_000186865.1). Taxonomy (NCBI): domain Eukaryota; class Pelagophyceae; order Pelagomonadales; family Pelagomonadaceae; genus Aureococcus; species Aureococcus anophagefferens. The sequence goes on from NW_008705587.1 coordinate 378,396, forward strand.
CTTCCTCGCGACGCTCGAGGGCCGCGCGCTCGGGCTCGCGCGACGCCCGACGCGCCTCGACGACGGCGACGGCGGCGGCGACGGCCCCGCCGACGCCCGCGTGCGCGCCGCCAAGGTCGAGTGGGCCGCGCGCCTCGACGCGAACGCCGCCGCCCTGCCGCCGCGGGCCGTCGCCAAGCTCCGCCGCCGCCTCGACCACTGCGCGTCCCTCGCCCAGGTCCGCGCGGTCGTCGCCGTCATCGCGGACACGCTCGACCCCTCGGACAGCGAGTCCGACGCCGACGAGGCCCGGGACGAGACCGGCTACCGGCCCGACTAACGGCAGCGTCGACCGGTGTGTGTGTCTGCACGGCTCACCGCGCGATGTTTGGAGTTGACGGCACGGCGCTGTTGAAGCGGTGTTCTGAGTGAGGCGTCACCGAATTGAAGGAACGAGGGCAAACGGGAAGGCTCTTGGACGACCAATGGATCATCCGCTTTGGGAGAAGTTAGCCTTGCACGGCAACGTTTGCGACGTTTAAAGCGTACGAAGTGTGTGTTCCGGAGTGGCTGCCCATTTTTACACGAGGCCCCGACCGACGATGGCGGGCCGGCGGCGGCGGCGGCGGCGGGACGAGCCGTTTTCCTGAGCCGTTTCGCGCGATGGGCCGCGCGTGACTCGGCCATGCAGCGGCTGCTGCTCGTCAAGAGCCGCGTGCGGAGCAATTTCCGGTGCCGGACGATCCGCCTCGGCCAGGGGTCCGGCGCCATCGAGTACGACCTGCGGTCGGCGCCCGTGAGCGCGTCGTCCTACATCCACGCCTTCCCCGTGCGGAACATCGAGGAGGCGAACCGCTTCTACGTCGACGTGCTCGGCTGCGCCGAGGGCGCGCGGACGAGCGACGACTGGCAGGACTACACGATCTTCGGCCACCGCATCGTGGCGCACTGGGTCGGCGACGACTACCGGTGCGTCGACTACTTCAACCCCGTGGACGACGGCGCCGTGCCGCGGCCCCACTTCGGGCTCCAGGTCAGCGTCGACGAGTACCACGTCCTCGTCGACCGGCTCCGGCGGTCGCGCGTGGGCTTCGTCGTCGCGCCGGGCCTCAAGTTCCGGGACCAGCCGAGCGAGCAGTACTCCTGCTTCTTCAAGGACCCGAGCGGCAACAACTTCTACCTGAACGCGCCGACGAACCCCGGCGTCGCCGCGCGGCCGGGCGGCCGCGGCCGCTTCGTGCCGCCGTCCGTGCCCTGGGAGCCGCCCAAGGTCGACCGCGTGCCGAACCAGGCCGTCGACATGTCCAAGCTCTCCCAGTCGGGCCGCCGGAGCCTCTTCCGGACCCAGTCGGACCGGCCGGCCCAGGCCGACGACTTTGGCGCGACGCGCCGCGATCCGTTTCGCGGCGCGCGCGACGTCCGCGCGGTCTCCGACGACTCCAGCGCCTCGGCGAAGAGCCTGCCCGCGCTCGTGTCGCGGTCCCGCGCCGGGTCGGAGGACGAGCCGCGCGCCGTCTTCGGGAGCCTCGGGAGCCGGAGCCGCGCCAACTCCGAGGACGAGGACCGCTTCGCGAGCCCGCCGCGCCGCGGTGCGCTCGGCGACCGGCCCGCGCCCGTCGTCGTGAGCCCCATCAGCAAGCTCGACGGCATCCGCCGCCGCTCGACGTCCTGCTGACGATTGTGTCCCTGTGGTCGAGCTCGATCGCCTCGAACGAACCGTGTGTCCCCAAAATCGTTCTGCATACCCCCCCCTGTCTGCTTGCACATAAAGTTCTACTGAAACAGAGCGGCGCAGTCGACAGGCTCCGTGAGGACGTGCGTCGTCGGCAGGCCCCGGCCGTACTTCTCGGACCAGGGCCGCGAGCCGCGGACGGCGACGAGGTCGAGGTCCGAGCAGTTCGTCCGGCCGCGGAGGAACGCCGCGGCGTCGCGGCCCCCGTCGAGGGCGCTCCCGAGGTCGTAGTGGGCCCGCAGGCCCTCGACGGCGGCGACGTAAAAGTCCGCGAGGCAGTCCGCGCAGAGCAGCTCGTCGAAGACGCGGCCCGCGCCCGCCGCGAGCGCCGCCGCGCGGGCGCCGTCGGCCTCGAGCGCCGCGACGGCGCGCGGCGCCGTGCAGGCGTCGACGGCGAGGTGCGTGGCGCCGTGGCTCAGGCCCGGGAAGTAGAACTCGACGTAGGGCGCGGCCCAGAGCAGCACGACGGAGCCGAGGGCCCAGAGCTTGTTCAGGTTCCGCGAGTAGGAGCCCGTGAACGCGCCCGGCAGGTGGAGCGCGTACTTCCAGTCACTGAACTTGGACGGCGGCACGTAGCCGCCCACGAGGTACGCGGCCGGGTCCGCGGCGGCGGCGACCATCGTCGCCGTGTAGTTGGCGAACGTCGGCGCCGCGGACCCGCCGTAGTCCGCGAGGATCCGCGCGGCGACGTCGGCCTCGTCGCAGGGCTCCGACGGCGGCCGCGGGTCGCAGCCGCCGGGCGGGCACCTCGCGTCGAAGAGGTCCGGGAAGTCGACGGAGAGCGCCGTCGCGGCGAGCCGCGCGCGGTTCCCGAGCTCCTTGTCGCACGCGCGCGACGAGATGTTGCCCCGCCAGAGCGCGCGGCCGACGCGGCTCGCCAGCGGCCGCGCCCGGGCGAGCGCGCGCGCCTCGCCCGTCTGCCGCGCGTAGGCGTCGAGGTCCGGGCCGAAGTAGGGGTTCGGCACGAGCACGCCGCACTGATCGTAGCCCGTCATCTTCGTGATCACCGCGAGCGGGAACGGCCGCCTGCAGCCGCTGCGCTTCACGCCCCGCGTGCCCGCGCTGAAGCGGTAGGCCGCGTTCGGCAGCGCGCGCCGCGCGCCGACGCTCGCGGCCAGCGCCGCGTGCGCGGGGTGCTTCGCGTGGCGGAGGAACGACCGGTCGACGATCACGCGGTTGTCGAGGATCAGCACGGTCTCCTTCTTGTTCCAGAGCACGTCTTCGAGCGCGTGTTGCGCGGAGGCCGCCTTGCCGTCCCTCGCGAGCGACGCGTGGATCTCGCGCTTCGCCGCGGCCATCAACGACGGGTCGGACGACGTGCGGCCCATGGCGCCGAGCGGCGGGCACTGTTGGCTGTTGGCGGCGCAGATGATGGCTGCGAGCAGGAGTGGCAAGCGGCGCATTGGTACAAGTTCTTTTCGACTAGCTTAGTAGCATGCGCAGCGCGTCATTCGAGTAAAAAAATCTCGCGCATCGGGCCTCTCCATCGGCATCGCTGACCTCTCTGCCACAGATTTGCCACAAGGTGCAGCTTGCTCTCCCTCCGAGCAGCGTCCGTCGTCTGGCGCAGCAGCGGAAGCCAGTGAAGTGGCCACCTCCTCGCGCGTCGGACGCACCTCCTCGCGCGGCAGAACTCGGAAGCAGCACCTCCTAGCGTGCTCGCGGCGACGATCTCGCGCGCCAAGGCCTTCGCAGCCGTCCTCGCCGCTGCGGTGACGCGCGCCGCCGACGACACCTGCGCCATGGCCGTGCTCCGCGTGGACCCGCTGACCTTTCCCTTCGACACGGACAGCCCGTTCCTCTTCGGCGTGTTCCACAACGACAAGTACCCCAAGGGCAACGCGAAGATGGGACCGGACGCGAGCCTCCGGGGCCACAACATCGGCGCGGATTTCGGCAACCCCGCGGGCTGGTCCATGTACCACGGCGAGGGCGGCATCCCGGGCTTCCCCAAGCACCCGCACCGGGGCTTCGAGACCATCTCCGTGTCCGTGCGCGGCTTCGTGGACCACGTCGACAGCCTCGGCGCGGCGGGCCGCTTCGGCGACGGCGACGTGCAGTGGATGACGGCCGGCGCGGGCATCTCGCACGCGGAGATGTTCCCGTGCCTCGCGCGCGCCGAGGAGAATCACATGGAGTTCTTCCAGATCTGGCTGAACCTGCCGCGGGCGAAGAAGATGTCGCCGCCGAACTTCCTCATGTTCTGGGGCGAGGACATCCCGACGCTCGACCGCGGCGGCGCGCTCGTCAAGCTCGTCGCCGGTGCGGCCGAGGGCTTCAACAAGCCCGCGCTGCCGCCGCCGCCGGACAGCTACGCGCGCGACCCGAACTCGCAGCTGCTCGTCATGACGATCAAGTTGAAACCGGGCGCGTCCTACGTCATCCCGGGCGCGCCCGGAGCGGGCCGCGACACGCACCGGAACCTCTACAAGTACGAGGGCGGCGAGCTCACGGTCGGCGGCAAGCGGCTCACGGCGACGCACCGCATCAAGGTCGACGCGTCCAAGGACCTCGAGGTCGCCGCGGGCGCGCAGGAGATCGGGCTCCTCGTGCTCCAGGGCAACGACCTCAACGAGCCCGTGGTCCAGCACGGGCCCTTCGTCGGCAACACGCGCGAGGACATCACCAAGGCCTTCCGGGACTACCAGATGACCCAGTTCGGCAGCTGGCCCTGGCCCTCGGACGGCGTCGTCCACAAGCGCGACGACCAGCGCTTCGCCAAGTACCCCGACGGCCGCGTCGAGACGAAGCCCCGCCGCGCGACGCCGTGAGGGGGGGTTAAATTGCTTTTAGTTCGCTTACGCGCCCTCGTCATCGCTGACGTCGGTTTCCTCCTCCTCGTCGCTGGCGTCGGTCTCCTCCTCCTCCTCATCGCTGACGTCGGTCTCTGGCTCCGTCTCTGAGTCGCCGCCGCGTTCTCGCCGGATTTCTTCCCGCATGCGTTCTTCGTCATTCAAAATCGCGACGCGCAGCTCCTCGCCATCGTCTCTGAACGGGTTCCAGTAAGAAAGTACGATCCAGAATACTTCTTTCGGCACGCCGAACAAGCGCGCGACGACGGAGGCGGAAGCGGCCGTCGCCGGCTGCTCCGTATCCACTGATTTCTCGGGCGGCGCCGCGCGGCCCTGTTCACAGAGCGCCCGTAGCACGAGTAATCCCAGGCGAGGTTCGAGCGCGAAGGGCTTCCAACCGCCAGCACGTTTCACTTTTGCGATGAAGAGCCGCGTTTCTTCGAGGTCGAACGGTTCCTCGAGAAACTCGTCGGCGTGCAGCCTCAGGTAGTCCTCGATGCCATAGCCGTTTCTGTCCACGTGGTCGAGCGACGCACCAGCTTTGAGGAGCGCAAGCGCCGAGTCTGGGGAAGTACAAAAGATGTACGCCATGTTCGCAAAACAATTCATCAGCGGCGTCTCGCCGTTTCCATCAAGTGCTTCCAGGTCGGCGCCATTATCAAGGCAGAAGTTCACCGCTGCGACGGAGCCCACATACGCGACGGCATGAAGGATCGTCTGACTAGAACCGTCCTGACCTTGTTTCGCGTTGATGTCGGCGCGGAGTAATATGAGGACGCGCGCGATCTGATATTGGCCCTCGTCATGATGCTTCGATGCGTCCGTGATCAAGAGATATAACAGTGTGTGTCCCATACTGTCGCGTGCGTCGGCGATGCGAATGACTGATAGGAGATCAGCTCGATCCCGATCAGCGGGATTCTTTTGTAATAAACTGATTATTGCGTCGAACGCGTCCTCTGGCGACGGCATCGTGCGCCAAGCCGAGCGCGGCGACACTTTCCGGCGGCGGAGGAGGGGCACGGACGCGCGCACGCTTTTTGAGGCGATGGGCGTCGCCAGCGCGAGCGTCTTGCGACTCGATCGTCGCCAAGTCCTGAGGCAAAAATGACATCGCCGAGCCTACCGGCTAGCCTGAGCCTCGGCCCGAGGCCCTTGGCGAGGGCATCGCCTATTCGCAAACCCAACGCACGTTACTTCATCTTAGTAGTCTCCTCCGTTTTCGCTACGCCGCACGTGATCCTCGTGGTCGCGGCGGACTGCGTCGCGCAGCACCACAGCGTCGTCGGTGAGGGTGTGCCAATACGACAGGATGTGCCAGAACAGCTCCTTGGAAAAGACTCCGGCATCGGCGCCGTCGCGCACGCGGTAGCGCTTGGCGCCTTGGGCCTCGTCGAGCTCCGGCGGCGCCGCCGCCGCAGGAAATAGCCGCTTGAGGATGGGCAGCGGCGCGCACGTCGCCGAGCGCGCGAGCGACTTGGCGTCGTCGAACGTCTCCGCCGAGAGCACGCCCGACGCCAGCAGCTCCACAGGCATGAAGGCCTCGGGCGGCGACGCGCGTCCTTGCTCGCAGAGGACCCGCAGCGCGAGCAGTTCGCGGCGCGGCTCGCGCGCGTAGGACTTCCAGCCGCCCGCGTCTTTGATTTCCGCGAGCGCCGCCTTGGCCTCTTCGAAGGTGTAAAAGCCGTCACCATAACGACGGTCCTCAGGATCATAGAAGTTCTCACCCACCAGGAAGTCCAAGACGCCGTCGCCTTCGTTGTTGACGGCGTCCAGCGATGCGCCGCGTTTGAGAAGCGCGAGCACGGTGTCGATGCAGTCGCGCTCTACGCAAGCACGGCAGGAGTTCATCAGCGGCGTAATACCATATTTATCAGCAGATTCTAATTCAGCGCCGTTGTCGAGGAGGAAGTTTACCGATTCAGCGGTGCCCAATCGCGCGGCAATGTGAAGCACCGTTTCGTAGCTACGAGTTGTGGGACGGTTCACGTCCGCACCGCGCGCGATGAGGCCGCGCGCGATCTGAATTCCGCCCTTCCTCGCCGCCGCGCCTTTCGGTCCAAATGTCCAATGGCTCCAAGAGCACGTCATGGCACGCGAGAGGAGCGTGGTTGAGTTATCCGTTTCCGCGTCGTTCGGGTCGCGGTCGCCGCTCGAGAACCACTCCTCGACCTCGCTCGCTTTGCCCATGGAGATCGCTTTTATGAGATCCCGCCGCGTCATCGGTGCGCCAGGCTGACGCTCTTTCTTCTCTCTCTCTGGCTTCCAGGTCGGCGACTTTTTCTCGGCGACGACCATAGCGCAGGCGACGCAGCGCTTTCGATGCGGCGCTGTCGACGCGGTCGCTCGATGCGACACGGGCGCGCGCGCGCGCGCCGCGCTCGGAGATGCTCGAGCTGGCGGCTGAGCTCCCGACAAGCGTGCTTCAAGCGAGCATCAACAATCGACATTTGCCCCCACGCTTACGCCCAAAAAACCACCTACAGCTCGGACTTGTAGATGTCGACGAGCTGCTGGGGCATGCCCATGATGGAGAACATGGAGCTCATCTTCTCGTCCTTGATCATCTCCTGCATCTTCGGGTCGCTCATGATCTCGGCCATCTTCGGGTCGAGGCCCGCCTTGCGCGCGACGGCCTTGGCCGCGTAGGTCTGCTGGAACTCGAGGACCGCGGCCTTGTCCCGTAAATCGCCGGCGAAGGTCTCCTGCTTGCCGCGCGGCTCCGCCTCCGTGGCCACGGTCATGTCCGACATGACGAGCGCGGGCGTCCGGTCGATCTTCAGGAAGCTCAGCACGGCCCGGAGCTCGTCGCGCGCGGCGACCTCGTCCTCGTCGGCGTCGCCGTCGTCGTCCGGCGGCTTGAACATGATGATGTGGAGCACCTTGCCCCGGTTCGCGATGGCCGCGCCGTAGAAGGCGTCGCGCTCGGCCGCGAAGTCGCTCTGGGGGTCCACGGCGAGCACGGCGTGCATCTGGAGCGGGCCGCCGAAGATCATGTCGACGTACTCCGGCAAAAAGGGCACGACGAGGGGCATCATCTGCTCCTCGAGCCACTTCTCGAGCTTCTTGCGCCCGTCCTTGCCGTCGCCGAGCTTCAAAAAGGCCACGCGCTCGTCGTAGGGCTTGACGAGCAGCGCGACGGGGCCCTTGGGCACGGCGCCCAAGCTCAGCGGCTTCAGCTTCGCCAGCGGGTCGTCGAGGAGCGACGACTCGTCCGCCTTGCCCTCGTTGAGGAACCGCCGCTCCGCGACGTCGAACGCCTTCGACTTTAGCGCCTCGTCCGTGCCGATGAAGAAGTCGATGGGGTACCGGAATTCGTCGACGGCGTTCAGGAAGCTCCGCGCGGCCTTGGTCTTGTTCGTCTTGAAGAAGGCCAGCACGCGCACGCCGGGGCCCGTCGCCGCCGCCTCGACCGCGGCGGCGTCGCCGAGGTAGCCGCAGCGCTCCTGCGAGAGGCGCTGGGCGGCCTTGACGATCTGCTCCGCCTCCATGCCCACGCCCTGGGCGTCGATGACGCGGCCCTGCTTGAAGAACTTGACCGACGGGTAGCCCGTGACGCCGTGCTGCTGCGCGAGCGCCTGCGCCTGCGTCGCGTCGATCTTCGCGAGCACGACGTCGCCCTTCAGGGCCTGCGCCGCCTCGGCGTAGACCGGCGCCAGCGCCTGGCAGTGCTTGCACCACGGCGCGTAGAACTCGACCATCATGCCCGTGTCGTACTGCTCGTTGACCTTGTTCTGGAAGTTGCTCGCCGTCAGCACGAGCACGCCGTCCTCCTCGATGGCCGCGGCGCGCGCGACGAGCAGCGCGACGAGCGAGGCCAGCGCGCGCATCATCGTCGACGCTGTGAGCGGTCGCGCCGCTGGCTTTTGCGACGCACCAGAGGTCGAGGCCGCGTGGCTGTGGCAACGCTGCTCTTCCGGCTTCTTTGCCCGGTCTTTGCCCGCGCAGCCCGGGTCGTCGGCGCCGACTCGTGGACTATAGAGTCGTGAGGCCGAGCTGTCGGGATGGACCCGCGGTTCGACCGCGCGTTAGACCGCGAAATACAAAAGGCCGAACGCGACGCCAACCATTGCTGCCGTGTCTGTGGTCAGAAGACCACTTTGGTCTGCGAGGGATGCCTTATCGCGCGCTTCTGCTCCAAAAAATGCCAGCGGCAGGCTTGGGACCGCGGGACATCGTCGTCTGTGCGGGCCTACGAAGCTGGTGCTCGATCAGATCAAGGAACAAAAGTTCACCTATGTTCCGGGACGCCGCCAGAATCGTCATTTCGTCAAAAATGCAGCCGAAGCCATCGCCGGCGGGCTCGCGATCAAGGAACCGTCATTTAAAGCGAACGGCCGGCTTCGCGGAAAGCAGCCGCGCTGCACTGAAAAAGCATGTAATGAACCTGCCGCAATCGGCGTGCGCTACGCCAGCTGCTTGGGCGACAAGGCCTGCGCCTGCGCGTCTTGCTGGAGCGCGGTGGTGTTGCGACGCAATTGCGACACGTATTTCGCTCTCCTGCAAAATGCCTCAGGCTGAGCAAAATGTGGGGCTCGGTCGCCTAGCCTCGCCAATTCCCTCCCCGCTAAGCGCCTGGCCCTAAGCTCATTCCCCCATTTTTTTACGCCGCATACGCGTCGCTCCGCCGCCCCTGGTAGGCGGCGACGAGGAGCTCGCCGGCGTCGCTCGCGTGGGCCGTCGTCCGGAAGCGCGCGTCGTTCTTGACGAAGCGCGCGTAGTCCGCCCCGCCGCCGTCCGCGACGACGACGCAGCCGCGGTTCAGCAGGTCGAGCTTCAGCGCGAGCTCGAGGAGCGCCTTGTACGCGTCGCCGTGGGCGATGAGCAGGAAGTCGATACACCGGCTCTGGCCCGACCGCTCGAAGGCCCGGAGCCAGTCCGCGGGCGCGGCCAGCGCGGGCCGGACGCGGTCCGCGACGCCCGCGGCCGCCGCGACGGCCATGCGCACGCTCTGGCCGAGGGCGTCGTCGTCGACGGCGTGGAGCACGGCGTCGCGCGCGAGCCAGCGCGCGACGCGCGCGGCGCTGTAGCCCGCGGACCCGCGCGCGAACTCGACGCAGACCCGGGGCCGGTAGGCGCCCTCCTCGACGTGCGCCACGAAGCCGTCGCCGAAGACGCGGTCGACGACGGCGCCCTGGGCGTCGCCGAAGGTCTCCAGCACGACGTCGCCGTCGCGGCGCATCGCGTCCACGGCCGCGAGCGCGCCCGCGGCGTCGCCCGCGCGCATCGCGCGCTCCGCGACGTCGACGACCGTCGGCCGCAGCCACCCGTTCGCCGCGTTCCAGGCCCAGAGCCGGGCGCGGAGCCCGCGGCCCGCCGGGTGGTGCACGAGCGCGACGACGCACCCGGCGAGCACGCCGCAACAGAGCGCGAAGTCCTTGCCGCGGCCGAAGCCGAGGACCAGCGACGCCGACGCGAGCGCGACCCAGCCGCCGACGGCGGCGACAAGCAGGTTCCCCGCCCGGCCGTCGTCGAGGCGCCGGCCGCAGGCGCCGAGCGCGCCGCCGCACCAGCCCGCGCAGCGCCGCTGGACGGCGTCGCCGGCGAGGCGCAGCCGCAGCCGCACGTCGCCGCCGGCGCCGCGCGCCTTCTTCGACTCGTCGTCGCCGCCGCCGCCGCCGCCCTCGAGGTCATCCTCGTCGGCGCCCGCCGACTTGCGCTGCGTCGCCTGCCGCGGGCTCGCAGGCATGCTGCCGTCGACGCGCGGGGCAGCCTCGTCATACATGTTCAAGGAGCGATGCAAGGTGCCGCGTTTTAGGAAGCCCAGCGCTGGCTCGCGCGCGACTGGAGCGCCGGCGGCTGCTTCCCGTCGAGGTCGAGGACGATGACGTCGTTTTTGCCCGAGTTCAAGAAGGGCGCCGGCGCGTAGAGCGCGTGCTGCGGCCCCGCGGTCTCCCAGAAGCGCCCGAGCATGCGGCCGTTGAGCCAGATGATGCCCTTGGAGAGGCCGCGCGTGTCGAGGTACGTGTCCGCGGGCGCGCCGTCGATGGTCAGGACGCCGCGAAGGAACACGGGCGACGCCGTGGCCGCGCCGTCCAGCGGCCGGAAGGGCAGCCCGGCGACCGCGGCGGGGTCGAGGGGCAGGCACGTCACGCGGTCCAGGTCTCCCACGCGCTTCAGCAGGCCCTTGCGGTCCCGGCGCTCCGCGGCTCGAGCGCCATAATTGATGCGGCCCATGTTCTCCACGAGGAGCCGCAGGTCCGAGCCCCCGGGGACGTCGACGGCGCACGACGCGCCGCAGTCCGGGCGGAACCGGGGCACGCCGGAGAGCTCGCCGTCGACGAAGACGTGGACGCGATCGTGCAGGGACTCTTCGTCGAACGCGAGCGTCTGCGGCGATGGCGATGGCGTCGCCTGCGAGTAGAGCAGGAACCCGTAGTTTTGTCCCAGATCCTCCATCGAGGGCCAGGCGCCGCCGCTCGGCAGCGTCTCGGCGCACGTCGCGAGCGCGTCGACGTGGTCGAGGAGCTTCGCGGCCTCGGCGAGCGCGACGGCGCCGTAGGCCCGCTTCGGCACGGCCGGCGGCTCGTCCGGCGGCGCGCCGTAGACGGCGGCGATGGCGTCGCGGATCGCGGCGAAGGTGTCGCCGCCGTCGGCGCCGACGGTGTGGTCGCCCGCCTCGCCGACGGGCGCGTTGTAATCGTAGGACGTCACGTCCGCGGCGAAGGTCGGCCCGCCGGGCGCGAGGTCGTTGGCGCCGCTCCAGTAGCCGTAGGACGTGCCGCCGTGCGCCATGTAGAGCGAGAACGACGCGTTCGGCTCGCGCGCCATCGCGGCGACGCCGGAGCCGTACTCCTCCGCCGTCTTGTTCGCCGCCCTCGCGTCGACCCAGTGCGTGTACCAGCCCGTCCAGAGCTCGGTCCACATCTTCGGCGAGTGGCCCGGCGCGTTGAAGGCCTTTTGCAAAGCAAAGTCCGCGGCGTAGCCCTCCGCGAGGCCGCCGTCGACCGTCGCGAGCACGCGCGAGTCGTCGCGCCACGGCGACGCGCGGTCGAGGTTCCGCGCGGGCGACACCGTGGAATAGATGACGTCCGTGCCGAGGTGTTGCGTCGCGAGGTCGTAGAGGTGCCGCATGTAGCGCGCGTCGTTCTCGTTCTTCGAGCAGTCGCCGTAGTCGCCGAACTCGTTCTCCAGCTGTATCACGACGACGTTGCCGCCCGCGGAATAGAGGCGGTTTCGGAACTGCGGCAGGAGTTGGCGCCAGTAGCGGTCGACGTAGGAGAGGTAGGCGGGGTCGTAGGTGCGGAGCGTCGCGTTCTCCCGGAGGAGCCACGCGGGGAAGCCGCCGAACTCCCACTCGCCGCACATGTAGGGGCCGACGCGCAGGATCGCGAGGAGCCCCGCGTCCTTCGCTTCGTCCAGGAAGGCGCCGACGTGCTTCGCGCCGGCGAAGTCGAAGGCGTTCGGCTCGGTCTCGTGCAGGTTCCACGGCACGTACGTCGTCACCGCGTTGAGCCCGAGCGCGCGGACGCGCAGCAGCCGGTCGCGCCAGTAGGCCCGCGGCACGCGCGAGTAGTGCACGCTGCCGGACCGCAGCACGAAGGGCGCGCCGTCCTTGACGAAGCGGTCGTCCTCGACGACGAAGCGGCGGCCGTGGCCGAGGCGCAGCGACGGCGTCGCCAGCGCGCGCCGTAGCGACACGAAGGCGAACCAAAAGACGAGCATCGTCGCGCCCCAGAAGCCGGTGACCAGGAAGAACTGCAGGCGCATGCAGCGGCGCGCGACGACGTGCACTTGTCTTCCGAGAGCAAGGACCGCGCTGTGCCACACCGCGCACGCGACGACCACGGCGCGCAGCGCTCTTGTCTTCCGACGGCGCCGCTGTTGTTGTGGCAGCGCTGCAGCGCGCAGCGCTCGCCGACGATCTGCGAGCAGTGACCAGCAAGCCGTCGAGTCCTCGACCTAGCTCACGCGTCTCGCGAGCATCATGCCCTCTCCGAGGGCACTCCTCCTACTCATCGCGGGCGCCGCGGTCGCGGAGAAGGAAACGACCATCAGCACGCTGCGCGAGGACCTCCCCAAGACCGCCGGCCCGATCCTGCGGTCCCTGCTCCTCGTCGACGTCGCCGCGCCGGCGAACCTGCCCCAGTCGTGGGACCCCTTGTACGTGACCTACGACGACGGCCGGGCCTACGCGCTCTGGAACCTGGAGAAGACGTCCATCGTGCTCGACCCGTCGGACCCGTCGCTCCCGTTCGCCGCGTTCGCCGTCGACGCGTTGGTCCTCGACGTCGCCGCGCCGCGGTTCGAGAGCCTGTCCGACGACGAGCGGGTTCGATTCTTGGTCGAGTGCGCGCGCGTCGTCGCCGCCGACGGCGTCGTCGTGCTCGTGGGCGCCGAGAAGCGACCCGTCGTCGCGCTCGAGGGCGGCGCGCACGTCGCCGCGGATTTGTGCTCGCCGCCGGCGCGCGCGCCCAAGTGCGAAGGCGATAACAAGAAGCGCTGCGTCGCGCTCGACGAGCTCCTCCTCAAAGTCGACGGCTTCACGAACGTCTACCGCCGCGGGAAGGCGTCGGCGGCGTGCGAGAAGACGGCGCCCGTGTGCCCCCGCTTCCCGGCGACGCCCAAGAGCTACCAGACCATCGGCAACGCTCGGCGGCAGCAGGCCGTCGGCGGCGACGTGAACAAGGGCCGCCTCGCCGGCTGGGACTCCAAGGGCGTGCTCAACACCTACGGCCCGAACTCCTGGGCGGGGACCTACGCGCGAAAGTCGCCGACCGCGTGGCGCAACAACTACGTGACGCCCCACGCGAAGAAGAAGGAGTGGCGCACCCAGTTCACGAAGTGGATCGAGGCCGGCTACATTAAGCGCGTCCTCGACGCGGGCGCGGGCACGTGCTCGCTCGACGCGACGCTCCGGAGCTCGGGCGTGCGGAAGTCGCTGACGTCGCTGGTCTCCTTCGGCTTCTACGACTGCTCCATGGCCCGCGTCGCCGCGGAGCGCGGGTCGCCCATCCTGGACTGGACCTGGCTCGCGTGGCTGCCGCTGTGCTCGCAGTGCAAGTTCGAACTGATCTTCCAGGCGGAGGGCATCCACCACACGTCGCTGAGCATCGACACGTCGGGCGATCTGGGCCTGTGCGACAAGGACTCGAACAAGGCCGCGCTGGCGTCGCCCTTCCGCCGCCTCGACGCCGAGGACTCGAACACGGCCGCCGCGCTGGCGTCGCCCTTCCGCAACGAGACGCGCCGGCTCCGGGGGCGGCAACGCAAGGGCCAGAAGCACAACTCGAAATACGGCGACGCGCAGCTGTCCCAGTCGTCGAACCGGCTCCCCTGCGCCTTGGTCCTCTGGCGCCGCGCCTTCGACAACTTCGACCGCCACCTCGCCTGCGGCGGGATCCTCTTCCTCAGCGACAGCGACGACCAGATCGCGCTGCCGAGCAACGCGAAGCCGTCGACGCCCCAGTGCTGGATGGCCTACGGCATCCAGTGGGCCGAGCACCGGGGCTACGAGGTCAAGGAGGTGAAGCACGCCTACGGCTCCCTCTGCGGCGGCAAGCGGGGCGCGCTCCACCTCGGCCACTCGGAGCTCATGGTCAAGAAGACGTGCAAGCGCGCCTAGACGAAGCGCGATATCTTAGAATCCTATCGTTGCTTCTTGGAGCTGCCGAAGCCGCCGAAGCCCATCATGGCGTTCATCTCCGCGTCGAAGTCCGGGTCCTCGGCCTGGTCCGCCGCGGCCCGCTCCTCCTTGCGCTGGCGCTTCGCCTCGCGCCGCGCGGCCTTCTCCGCGGCGTCGTCCTCGTCGCGCTGCTGGAGGCGCCGCTCGTACTCCTCGCCGACGTCGAGCGTCTTGTGGCGCTCGACGGCCGCCGCCGCCGCCGCGCGCTTCTCGGTCTGGTCCGCGAAGCGGTCGCGGACCGCGTCGACGCCGACGCGCTCGACGCGCATGGAGTAGCCCAGCTTCCGCTGGTGCTTCTTGCCGTTGATGTGGTCCAGGTACGACGCGCTGTCGCGCAGCAGGCACTCGCAGACGTCGCAGTACCAGCCCGTCGCCTTCTTCTGCACCTCTGGCTCCGTGAGCACCTTCGTGCACCCGGCGGACTTGTCGAAGCCGAAGCCGCCCGTGCGGTGCGTCAGCCAACTCCGCTTCGACCCGGCGGGGCCCGCGGCGCCGGCCTCGGCGGCGCGGAACTCCTGCCGGTCCCGGATCTCCGCCTCGGCGCCCTTGCCGTCGACGTACTCGTCGCCGTACTCCTCGCGGTCCTTCGCGCGCTGCTCGTACTTGTCCTTGTCCCACCCGCGGCGCTCGACGTTCAGCGTGCCCTTGGGGGCCGACATGGCGGCGGAGCGGGGCGGCGGCGGAGGCGGCGGTCCTTGATGAGCGGCTCTGTCAACTGCGAGGGGCAACATCGTCCAGAGCTGCCCCACGCCACGACGAGCAACACGATGTAAACCGGCAGCCGAGTCGGGGCCGGGACCAACCGCGATGCACGAGGAGCAGAAGGAGATGGACACGGCGCGGCTGCCGAACCCGCGCGACGCCATCGAGCAGTGGCTCCGGGGCGCCGGCGTGCCGCGGTCCACGGCGTCGTCGTCGGCGTCCCTGCTCGCGGAGCGCAACTGGCAGCCGGCGGGCGCGTCGGGCGCGCTGAGCGACATGCGCGGCCTCCCCGACGAGGCCGTGCTCCTCGCGCAGCGGCGGCTCGGCCGCGAGAGCGTCTACCGCGAGTTCCTCGACGGCGGCGACGATCCCGAGTCTCCGACGAAGCGGCGGCGCCACACGCTCGCGCGCGCGTCCCAGCTCGCCGCCGAGGGCGCGTCGACGCGGGAGCTCGCGCGCTACGCGCTCCCGCGGCGCGAGGCCGCGGAGCGGCACCGCGCGGGCCTCCTCTTCGAGGGCGGCGAGAACTCGGTCCGCGCGGCCGCGCCGCTCGGCGAGTTGGGCGTCGGCGTCGAGCTCAGCGTCCTGTGGCGGCGACAATTTTCGAGAGATTTCGACCGGGCAGACGAAGAGAAATCGTTACCGACATGCTTGGTAGGTCGAGCTCTTCTTCCGGGCGCTGCGCGTGTCCTTCTGGGCCATGTGCGCCATGGCCCTGTGCTACGGCCCGGCGCTCGCGATCCACCGCGCGGGCAACGACGGCTACGCGCTGTCGACGCCGAAGATCGTCGCCGCGGGCGACCTGGGCTTCGTGCGCTACGGCCTCGGCAACGAGGGCCTCGACCGCGACGCGATCTCGTCGCGGCGCGGCCGCTGCGACTGCGCGTCGGTGCCGTCGCAGGTCGTCGACGCCGTCGGCTGCGTCGACGGCGGCGGCGTCGACTGCGCCTGCAGCGACAAGGGCGTCGACAAGGTGCGGTTCTGCGACGGCTGGCGGTACTTGAGCATCTGGGGACGACGCTACCGGGACCACCGGGTCGCCTACGCGCTGGCGGGGTCCGCGCTGGCGGCGTCGATCGTCCTCGTGGTCGCCGCGTTCTACTTCGACCGGACCCTCGGCAAGGTCGTCGCGCGGCGGCGCACGATCCAGGCGGAGCCCGCGGACTACACGATCATCGTCAAGGGCCTGCCGCCGACGGCGACGATCGCGTCGGTCCGGGAGCATTTCTCGAGCCTCTACGACCTCAAGGGCCCCGCGTACCGCCACGCGCCCGTCGCCGGCGTCGACGCGGGGGGCGTGCGTCTGCACGGCGCCGCGCTGGCGACGGCGCTCGCCGCGGCCGCGACGCACTTTGTCGTGCTGCCCTACGCGTCCTCGAAGATCCCGCGAGCGGACGAGCTCGGCGGCGGCTACAAAAGGCGGGCGGCGTTGGTCGGCGGCGGCGCGCTGCTCGTCGGCTTCTTGTTTTGGTGCTTTTTAGCTTGCCGCGGCGCGGGGACCCCGCGGCCGCGCGCGTCGCCGCGCGCGGCGTGGGAGGCGGAGCGCGCCGCGGCGCTCAAGTACGCGGCCAAGAGACGGCGACGGAGGAAGCGGTCGTCGCGCGTCGCGCCGAGCGACGACTCCGACGCCGTCGCGTTGGACGGCTTGGACGCCATGAGCCGCGTGCTCTGCGCCGACGATCCGGGCGCCGCGGAGCCCTGCGACAACGCGGACCACGTCAACGGCAACCCGAACTTCCTCGGGTCGTGGGTCGCGGACGTCCAGCTCAGCCACCCCTTCGGCAATTTGATTCGACGGGCGCGGAAGATGCTCAAGGTCGACGAGAAGGCCGAGACGCTCAACGCGCTGCTGGCGCGCGAGCGGTCCGACCGGGCGCGGCCCCGGACGATCGCGCGGCTCGAGAGGAAGATCGCGAAGACGCGGAAGCGGTTTGAAAAGTCGGCGACGAAGCTGCGGAAGCGCTACGCGCCCGAGCGGACCATGCGGCCCTGCGGCCGCGTCGCCTTCGTGACCTTCGAGCACGAGGAGAGCTGTTTTCGCTGCCTCGACGACTACCGCGCGTCCGGGAGTTGGTACCGGCGCCGCTTCCAGCCGCGCGCGCTCCGCTTCCCCGACGGCGAGAAGACGCGGCGCCGCCTCATCGTGAAGCGCGCCCCGGCGCCGTCGAACGTCGTCTGGGAGAACCTGGAGCAGTCCTGGGGCAGCAGGGTGCGCCGCGCGGCCGCCGCGCGCGCCGTGACGCTCGCGCTGCTCGCGGCGTCGGCGCTGGCCATCAACAAGGCCGCCGTCGCGGCGCGCGACGCCGTCGAGTCGATCCCCGACTCGCTCCAGTGCCGCGCGCTCGAGGCCGCGGTCGTCGGCACCTTCAACAGCACGCTCCGGGAGTTGAGGTACAACGAAACCGTCGACTGCGGCGGCGACGCGTACCACCTCGCCTACGACGGCCTGGACTACGACCAGTTGCCGCCGCTCGAGCTCGACGCCTACGGCGACATATCGCCGCTGCCGAGGGGCGACGCGGGCCTCGACGTCCTCCGGGACGTCGACGGCGGCCTCCGCTGCGAGCATCCCGCGGGCGCGTCGAAGCGGTCCCCCAAGGTCTGCCGGAGCCGCGGCGGCAGGAGCGACGACAAGCAGGCCCACGCCCTCTTCCCCTGCGGCGCGAACGCCACCTGCGACACGCTCGCCGTGACCTGCGCGGCGCCGCGCTGCGGCGTCTGCGACGACCCCTGCGCGCCGGGCGACCGGTCGCGCGACAACGAGGACGACGTCTGCTACACGCTGCCCTGCTACGGCCGGTCCGAGTCCGGCGCGCCGGGCTGGATCGACGACCCGGGCTACAGCTGCTTCGAGTACCACCCGAGCCTGCTCGCCGCGTGCTTCTGCCGCTTCAATCTAGGCGCGAAGAAGGCCGCGCTCATCCTCGCGGGGCGCCGGAAGCCGGCCGAGGCGGACGTCTGCGCCAAGACGCTGCGCAACGTCATGGTCGCCTTCCTGCTCAAGATCGCCGTGGCGCTGCTCGTCGTTCTCGTCAACGAGCTCGTGCGCGTCGCGCTCTACGCGCTCACGGACTTCGAGCGCCACTCCTCGCAGACGACGCGGCTGACATCGTTGGTAACGAAGCTGTCCAACGCGCAGATCGTCAACACGGCGCTGCTGGCGCTGGCGATCAACGCGAGCCTGAAGCGGGACGAGTCGCCCGACGGCGTCGACGAGGGCGCGGATCGGACGAACCTGCTCGGCGGGTCGCACCCGGCGTCCTGTGGCGGCGACGATTTCGAGAGATGTTGACCGGGAAAACGAAGAGAAATCGTTACCGACATGCTTGGTAGGTCGCACCGGTCCATGGGCAAGGCGTGGTACGCCACCGTGGGCGCGTCGCTGACGCTGACCATGCTCACGAACGTCGTCGTCCCCCAGATCTCCTTCGTCCAGAAGGTTGTGGTGAAGGAGCTGAAGCGGACGGCGCTGCGGAGTTGGGTGAAGACGCAGTCCGCGCTCGACCGGCTCTACACGCCGACGCCCTGGCAGATCGAGCGCTCCTACGCCATCGCGCTCACGACGCTCTTCGTGACGACGCTCTACGCGCCGGGTCTTCCAGTGCTCGCGGCCTTCGCCACGGTGGCCTGCGGCGTCGCCTACGCGCTCAACAAGGTCCTCGTCTTCAAGTTCTGCGAGCAGCCGCCGAACTACGACGAGACACTGGGGAAACAGTTTTCGAATCGACTCTACGTCATGGCCGCGCTCCACTTCCTCATGGCCGTCTACGCGCTGTCGGAGGACGAGCTCGTCCACGCGCCGGACGTGGAGGCGATCGCGACCTACGCGGAGAAGCGCTCCGGGCTCGTCCGCTTCGCGCTGCGGCGCATGGCGAAGCGCAACGTCGTGCCTCTGTGGCTCGCGTTCTTCGCCTACGTCGCCGTGCTGCTGCTCTGGGCGATCCTGGGACGGCCGTTCCTGCTGTTCCTCAAGAGTTTGTGCGGCGGCGGCGCCATCAGGGACCTCGCGCACGTCCACCGGCAGGCGCCCTACTCCAAGCCCTGGACGTCCGTCGCCGCGTCGAAGGCGCTCCGGCTCAAGGCGACGGCGGCGAAGCGCGTGGGCCACGACGACGGCGATCTGCATCTGGCGCACGGCTGCACGTTCTACCGGCGCTGGGAGGCCGACGCGCTGTCGTCCAACGGCCACAAGCGGCGCGCGGGCGACGTGAAGCTCGCCTGGGAGGTCATGGCCAAGGCGGACCTCGAGAGCTACAACATCGTGCGCAATCCCAAGTACGAGCGCGTCATGGCGCTGCTGGACAAGCTCGGCTACGCGGCCGTCGACGAGGAGGAGGCGATCTGCCGCCCGTCGGCCGCGAGCCTCGCGCGGAGCCGCGTCAAGCGCGCCCAGGAGGCGGCGAAGGCGGACCCGGACCTGCCGCCGCCGCCGCGCGTGTCCGCGCAGGCCGCGGCGCAGGAGGCGCAGAAGATCCTCCAGCAGAGCGCGGTCAAGGCCGCGTGGGCCGGCGGCGACGGCGACGGCGCCGACGACATCATCTAAGTGTGTTTAGTCGATGAAGAAGAGGCGGAACTCGGACACGGTCGGCGCGTCGTCGTCGCGGAGCGGCGTCAGGTCCGAGAGGCTCGTCCGCGACGACGCGGCGATGGAGTCCGCGGGGCCGACGGCGACGCGGTCCGCGTGGACCTGGCAGAGGCGGATCATCCAGTACTCGCTGTCGTCGACGGCCTTCTTCACCGCGCCGTGGTGGCCGTACTCCGCGAGCGCGGCGAGGATGCGGCCCGCGCGGTCGACGCCGACGTCGTCCTCGACGCGCGCCCAGTCGTACGCGAGGCCCGCGTGCATCGCGTCGGCGACGTAGTTGTAGACCGTCGTCTCCTTGACGCCGCGCTCCTCGGCGATGGCCCGCGCGGACCGGCCGTCGACGAAGTAGGCGTCGTAGGCCCGCTGCTTCGCGGGCTGCACGCGGCCGATCTCGGGCCGCGCGTCGACGCGGTGGCGCCACGGCGCGGAGCCGCGGCGCTTCGGCTTGCACGGCGACGGCTCCGGCGACGGACGGCGCGCCGCCGTCCCGCGGCGGCGGCGGCTTCGCGGGCGCCGCGGTGCCGGCGGCGGCTTGTTCGTCGCGTCGCGGAGCGACCGCTCGTCGGACCGCGCGCTCAGCGCGCAGAAGACGCGGAAGCCCGCGTAGGCGTCGAGGGCCGCGTACTCGCGCTGCTGCGCGCTCAGCGGGTACTGCTCCCAGTTGCCGCAGCGCGTCGCGGGCGGCTTCGGGAGCGCGCAGCGGAGCGCGGCCGCCGCGAGCGCGGCGAGCGAGCCGCCGCACGACAGGCCGAGGGGCCCCGCGAGGTCGCGGCAGTCGACGACGGGCGACACGGCGCAGCCCGGGTAGTCGTTCTGGAGCTTGAGAGCGTCGTTGCCGCAGCCCACGCCGACCTTGACGGCCTGCGGGTCGCAGAGCAGCGCGTGGAGCCGGTCGGGGATCGCGCCGAGCTTGCTCACGTGGAAGACGACGGCGAGGTCGTGGGCCGCGAGCTGGACCGTGGCGACCTTGCGCGGCGGCTTGCCCGCCTCGAAGGTCACGCGCCACTCGACGTCGAAGCCGAGCACGGCGGTCCAGCTCCGCTTCTTCCAGCGGCCCCGCTGCGCCTGCACCGCGCGCTCGAGGAGGCCGCACGCCTCGTCGACCTGCTTGGGCGTCGCGGCGTACTCGACGCGCCCGAGGAACTTGAGCGTCTTCTGCGGGGCGGCGGAGGCGCCGCCGGCCTCCCAGGGCAGCGCGCGCTTCGCCTTCTTCGCCGCGGGGATGCGCTTCGCGTCGCCGGCCCAGGGCAACGCGCGGCCCGCTTTCGCGGCGCCGTCCGGCTGCGGCGGCGCGATGGCGTCGCCCCAGTCGTCGGCAGGCGGTTTGGCGGCGTTCGATTTCGCCGGCGCGACGGCGTCGCCCCAGTCGTCGGCCTCCGGCGCGTCCGCGGCCGCGGCCTTGGCGGCGGCGGCGGCCGTGCGGAACTCGCGCGCGGAGTCGTCCGCGGGCCAGAAGGCCGCGGACGCGCGCTGGGACGCCGCCGTGAGCGAGCTGACCGTGCTCGCGACGGTGGCCCCGGGCGTCGCCAGCGCCCGCGGCGGCTTCTCGTCGGCCTCGTCCTCGGACGACTCCGTCGCGTCGGGATCCGGCGGCGGCGCGCGCTTGACGCCCGTCTGGAAGAGCGCCTTGACGGGCGGGGCGCCGGGCCGCGGCGCGCGGAAGGGCGTGTTCGACGGCGGGCCCGGCGCGCTCAGGGGCACGGCCGCGTCCTGGCTGAGCACCTGCGTCGCCGGCGCCTCGGCACCACACACGGCCGCCTCCGCAGCGGCGTCGAGCGCCTCTTGCTCGTGCGCTTCCAGCGCCGCCGCCTCGGCGTCGTCCTCGACGGGCGTCGGCGCCGGCGAATTCGCGCAGCCCACGAAGCGCAGGAGCGCGCCGCCGTCGGCGTGCGTCGTCGGCGGCGCGGTGAGGAACGGCGGCGCCGGCGACGGTGACGACGTCTCCGTCTGCGTGTGCGACGACTGCGACGCCTTGGCCTCGAGCACGGAGGCGAGGAGCGCGTCGTCGTCCCAGTCGTTCAAGATGTCGTTGAATGTTTGCTCGACCATGCTGCTCGGGAGAGCGCGCGGCCGGCATGGAACGGTCGCTGTGGGCGGGGGTGCGCGTCGTTCGCCGGCGCGCGCGCGCGGACGGCGTCGCCTGCGGCGTCGGCCGATAGCCTCTGCGATCCTGTCTGCGATGACCCGCCGACGGCGCTCAGCAGACGCGAACGAGACACGCCAGGCATTAGACTCGACGAACACACGCTTAACACCACAACAAGCACAGCAGCGTCGCCGGCGTCACACCAACTCCGCCAAGGACGCGGAGGAGGCCGACTTCGCGAGGCAGAGATGGTGGTCGCAGAGCCGCGCGGCCTGCTCCGCGTCGTGGGTCACGAGGAGCAGCGCGCCCGTGAACTTGCGGAGCGTCACCTCGACGAGGGCCGTCGTCTCGGAATCGCACGCCGACGTCGGCTCGTCGAGGAGGAGGATTTTGGGCTTGAGCGCGATGGCGATGGCGAGGTTCGCGCGCTGCGCTTCGCCGCCGGAGAGCGTGTACCAGGGCTCGTCGAGCTTGTCCGCGGCGAGGCCCCAGGCGCCGGCGAGGGCCTCGAAGGCCGCGTCGTCGGCGACGTCGCGGTCCCGCTGCGCCGCGTAGGCCCGGCACTTCGCGAGGAGGTCGCGCGGCGACCCGGGCAGCGTCGGCCGGTCCTGGGGCACGTAGGCGACCGCGCAGCGCCAGGCCGGCGCCGGCAGGGCGGCGTCGACGACGACGGAGGACAGGGACCCGCCCGTGGACGGGACGAGCTTCGCGAGCGTCTTCAGGAGCTGCGACTTGCCGGCGCCTGGGCAGGACAAGGGTGATTCAACGTCGCTTCAACATGAGTGTTCCGCGCGCGCGCGTTCCGGAAAAAGCATTCACGCTTCGAGACCGTTCCGAGAGATGATCGCTCGTCCAAAAATCAGCCGAAACGAGTGGAAAACGGCCGAGATCGGAGCCTTTGAAGTTGGGAATTTCGCTCTCTTTTCCTGCCCTGGCCGGCGCCCGTCTCGCCCGTGATCGACGTCGGCTCGCCGGGCTTCAGCGCGAGCGAGCACTCGATGCCCGTGCGCTTCGAGGTGAGCCCGTCGGCGATGAGCCACGCGCCGGCGACGTAGGGCCCGTCGCCGCCCTCGAGCGCGTAGCGCGGGCCCTTGGGCACGGCGGCGGCGTCGGACGCGCCGACGAGGCCGTAGTCCGAGCTCGCCGCCGGCTTTGCTTCGACGGCGCGCGCGAACGCGGCGCGCGCGGCGCCCGCGAGCGCCAGGAGTATGTCCTTCTTCTGGGCCTTCGTGCGGCGGCGGATGAGGTCGCGGCGGAGCACGTGCGTCCGCGCGTCGAAGACGGAGAACGCCGCGAAGAAGAGCAGGAGCCCCGTCGTGATGCAGCCCGCCGCGGACACCAGGTACATGATCATGACCTGGTAGCCCCCGGCGACGAGCGGCGGCTGGCCGCCGAGCATCTGGCCCGTCATCATGCCCGGCATCATGACGAGGCCCATGACGGCCATCGAATTCAACGTCGGCGTGAGCGCGGCCGTCATCGCCTTGCGCAGCGCCGGCAGCGCCGCCTCGCGCCACGACGCGCCCCGGCTCAGGCAGAGCTCGACGCGGTCGCTGCCCTCGGCGACGTCCGTGAGGAACGCGTTCGCGCCCAGCGCCGTGGACGTGAGCACGTTGCCGACGACCATGCCGGACACGGGCACGATGTACTTGGCGTCGTAAAAGGGCGTCAGGTCCAGCACGAGGCACGTCGCGTACATGATGACGGACCCCGCGCCGACGGCGAAGGCGACGGAGAAGTGGTAGTAGACGCTCGCGTAGTCGTAGTTCAGCCGGCTCGACGCCTCGCGCGACGCGAGCGCGACGATGAGGCACAGGTAGGCCGCGATGAGCGGCGGCGAATTGCGCTCGAAGAGCGGCTCGAGGACGAAGGCGCAGAGCAGCATGAGCTGGCCCGCGCAGCGCAGCGCGGACACGACGAGCCGCGACTCCAGGCCGAGCTCGAGCGTCTTCGACGCGGCGACGACGACGGCGAGCAGCGCGCCGCAGGCCACGAGGTGCCAGAAGCCGAGCTGCGCGATCGCCGGTTTCGACAGGTCGGCGTCCATCGTTGTCGTTGTTCAGCGCGCTGCCAGGGTGGTGCAGGCTGCCAGTGCGAGAGGTGAATCTCCTCGCGTTCAGCGAGCGGCTTGAGCAATCTTCAAGCAAGCAGGTTACCTTGTTGCCCTCGGGCTGCCTCGATGGTCCTTGGACTGGGACTGGTTGCAGCCGCATAGAAGCACACCTAGCGCATCGCAAAGAGCCAAAACCATGAGCTGGCCCGCTGGCTGGTGCCGCGGACCGAACTGGCCGGCGGCGTGGACCGAGGCGCAGCGGCTGGAGGCTGAGCGGGCCTGCGATGCGCCGCGGGCCTGCGATGCGCCGCCGCCGCCACCGTTGAAACGACGCGTCTCGTTCCGAGAAGACAAGCTCTGCGACGTCTTCGAGTACGAGAAGGAGGAGGAGGAGCCTGAGCCCGAGCCGGTCATGCTCGCGTACAAAGCGGTTCCCAAAACGCGGCACAGCGCGCTGAGCCTCTTCCGCGACGCGCGGCTGCCGGCCCTCGTCGCCGCCGGCGCGGACCGCGCCCGGGCGACGAAGGACCTCGCGAAGCAGTTCGTGCTCTTCAAGAAGCAGGACAAGGCCGCGTTCGACGCGCTCCAGGCGCGGGCCAAGGAGCTCAACGACGCGCTCCCGCCGTAAAACAGAATTCACGTTACGTAGGGCCCGAGGTCGATGGCCTCGAACATGCGGCGGTGGCCGAGGTCGTTGGGGTGGCCCGGGTCCGCGGCGTAGCCCGCGCGCCAGCGGCCCGTCGCCGGCGCCGCGGTCGCGTTGTAGAAGTCGATCGTCGGGTAGGGCCAGGTCCGGAGCCGCGCGTTGACGTCCTCGAGGACGCGGCGGTGGAGGTCCTGCGCGTAGTCGTTGGCGTAGGCGCTGCCGACGACGACGGCGCCGCCGACGCGCGCCGCGGCCGCGTCCGCGACGTCGCGCAGGTCGGCGACGTAGCGGTCCGCGATGGCCTCCGCCTCGGCCGCGTCGTCCGCGTCGAAGAGGCCCTCGTTCGCGAGCGACAGCGAGATGATCGCGGACGTGGCCGCGGTGCGGTTCGCGACGAGCACGCTCTCGAGCGTGGTCACGACGACGCTCAGCGTCGCCGCGGCCGTGAAGCCGCCGATGGCGTAGTTCTCCACGGCGACGGGCTCGAGCGCGTCGGCGAGGTGGTACCACCAGCCGAGGTCGTTGACCGCGCAGCAGCCGCGCGCGACCGACGACCCGAAGATGGCGACGTAGCCCGACGCGGCGCCGTCGTCGTCGACGACGCCGCCGTCCCGGGCGCGCGCCATGGTCCGCGCGCCGACGACGAAGAGGGCCACGAGGACCAGGACCACGGCCGCGGCGCAGACGGCCTCGCCGCAGCCGCGGCCGGGCCGCTTCGGCTGCTCCTCCTTGCACTCGATGAAGGTCACGCTCGCGACGTTGGTTGGTGCGTTTTGCATGCTG
Source organism: Aureococcus anophagefferens (assembly GCF_000186865.1). Taxonomy (NCBI): domain Eukaryota; class Pelagophyceae; order Pelagomonadales; family Pelagomonadaceae; genus Aureococcus; species Aureococcus anophagefferens. The sequence continues at coordinate 403,379 of NW_008705587.1, forward strand.
TGTTTTTTGTGTGCTACCGGTAGTTCACGGTTTGTGGCAGCGCGACAGTCCCAGGGGGCTGTGCTACCGTTGCTCCATCATTCCCGGTCGGGCTGCGCGGGTAATTATGCGTTCTTGCACAGACCTTGCCCTCGCCGGGAAATTGTGACAAAAATCTCACTAGCACCAGCGACGCGCGGTGGCAGCCGCGGGCGCGCCGCAGCACGATGTTTTCGAGCTCGCTGCGGACGACGACGAGCTCGACGGTGCGACTGAACGTCTACGACCTGCACCAGGCCAACGCCTTCGTCGAAGCCATGGGTTTTGGATTGTACCACAGCGGCGTCGAGATCGACGGCCGCGAGTACGTGTTCGGCAGCGGCCAGGGCATCGGCGACGTGCCGCCGCGGACGGCGCCGAACGCCGTGTTCCGCGCGTCCATCGACATGGGCAGCTACGACGGCGGCGCGCGGGGCGTCGCGCGCGCGATCGACGACCTCCGCGCGTCGTTCCCGAACGGCGGCTACGACCTCGTCGGCAAGAACTGCAACCACTTCGCCGACGCGCTCGTCTTCGCGCTCCTGAAAAAGCACATCCCCGCCTGGGTGAACCGCGCGGCGCTGCTGGGCTCCTGCGTCGCCTGCCTCGTGCCGCGCGACCGCGACCCGACGGCCATCGAGCACGGCGCGCGGCGGCCGGCCGCGCCGGCGCCGCAGCGCAGCTTCGCCGGCGCGGGCTACAGCCTCGCGCCCTCGACGCCGCCGCGCATCGAGGACCGCGACGGCGACGCCGCGGCGGCGAAGCGCGACCGCATCCGCACCGCCGCGCTCCGCCGCTTCGACTGCAGCCCGGACTAGGCTTCTTGGAGGGTAATTCTTTGGAGTGTCACTGGGGTTTTCGTGGCTGCGCATTTGTGCGCGTGCGCGGCGAGCACCGAATTTGTTTAAGGCGACGCGGCCGTCGACGATGTGGGTGCGCCGCGGCGGTGGCGGCACGACGGAAATCTCTCGCACGGTGAAATTGTAGGTCGCGTCGTCTTCGCTGGCCTTGATGCCGAGATCGATCATGACGGGGACGCCCTTGGACGCGACTTGGCAACCGCGACGACGACGCGGCGCGCGCGCGCGTGCGCGGCCATCGGCCTCGGCTTCGAGAAGAAGCTGCGGGCGCGCAAGGCGACCAAGGAGATGATAGACGCGCGGCTCAAGGTGTGGTGGAGAGTGCTGACATACGGCACCAAGACGCTCCTGTCGTTGGCCCGGCTTGAAGCTTGAGTGCGAAGTCCGTCGCCGAACTTGAAAATGTGGCCCGGGCACTGGCATGCGTGGCCGTGGAGCGCGTCCAAGACCTGCTGCCGGCACGTCCCGTAGGACGCGTCATCGATGCGGAAGATTTGCACGCCGCTGCCCTCAGCGGCACGCAGCAGGTTCGCCGCGGCCGCCGCCCAACCCCCCGGGTCCACCGCGAACTCGCAAGGAGCGGTCGAGGAGCGGTCGAGCTCGGCGCCGGCATGTGACCAGCCTCTGAGGTCGAGTCTTACTGACCGCCCGTCGACGCTGACCGCGCGACCGCGCTGCCGCGCCGCGCCGCCGAACCGCACTCGACCGGTAGCGATGCCCCCGAAGCGCGGCGACCTCGGGGCCGGCGCCAACAACGTCTGGAAGGTGCAGGAGATCGAGCGGCTTCCCGACAGCGACAAGGCGCGCGCCATGCTCCTGGAGGTGAAGACGCACGCCGACGCGCTGCTCAAGGCGCGGGGCTGGCGCGTGAAGAACCTCATCGAGATCTGCTGCTGCGAGCGGAAGAACATGGGCACGAAATTGGGCGTCGGCGGCTGGTGCCGGAGCGACGGCACTGGCCGGGGCGCGGCGACGATCGCGCTGCGGCTCCGGCGGCCCAAGAGCCACGACCTCTACCCCTTCGAGCACAACCTGGCGGTCATGATCCACGAGATGAGCCACATCGTCCACGGGAACCACAGCGCGAACTTTTACGCGCTGATGGACGAGCTCAAGAAGCAGTACGAGCTCATCCGCGAGAAGGGCCAGGTCGTCGACGTCGACGGCTTCCCCATCGAGGGCGGCCGCAAGGCCGACGCGGGCCGCCACGACCCCAGGTCCGCGGCCGAGGGCCGCGCGGCGGGCCTCCGCGCCGCGGAGAAGCGCGCGACGAAGCAGAAGGTCATGGGCGGCGGCCGCCTCGGCGGCGGCGGCGGCGGCGGCGCCTGGGCCAAGCTCCCGCCGCGCGAGGCCGCCGCGCGCGCCGCGGAGCGCCGCGCGGCCGACGCGCGCAACGGCCTCGGCGACGAGGAGCTCGACATCGCCGCCGAGCGGCCGGGCCTCGGCGGCCTCTGGGACGGCAACTGGCGCGCCATCTGCCCCGTCTGCGGGCCCGTCTGCGAGGACAAGCGCGCCCACGCCGAGGTCCTCTCCGACGACGACGACGAAGCGCCGGAGGAGGAGCCCGCCGCGGCCCCGAAGCCCGCCGCGGCCCCGAAGCCCGAGCCGCCCGCGGAGCCCGTGGACCTCCGGTCGCCGAGTCCGCCGGCGAAGAAGCCGCGCGTCGACGACGCCTGCATCGACCTGACGGCCGAGGACTCGGACTCGGACGGCGGCGCCGGCCCCTGGACCTGCGACCGCTGCACGCTGAGCAACGCCGCCGACGCCGACGCCTGCGCCGTCTGCGCCGCGCCGCGCGAGGCCGCGCGCGACGCCGCGCTGGCCGCGAGTCTGGCCGAGCCGTTACCCGCGGACACGGCGCGCGACGCCGCGCTGGCCGCGTCGTTGGCGCCGCCGGCGCCGGACACGGCGCGCGACGCCGCGCTGGCCGCGAGCCTGGCGCCGGCGCCGCCGGACCCGGCGCGCGACGCCGCGCTCGCCGCGTCGCTCGCCGCGGAGACGGCGCGCGAGCTCGCGGCCGCGGAAGCGGCCGCGGAGCCGCCGCGCGAAACCGCCGCCGCGCCCTTCGACCCGTTCAAGTCGAGCCTCAACGGCGGGACCATGCAGCGGAAGTAAGGTGTTTGTATTGTGGTTTTGGCTGTTTTGATGGTGTCGACGCGCCAAGACGGGCGTGTGTGCGATGCGCGCGGACGCGTACGCGTCCGGACGACGTTCGAGGTCGTTGCCGCTGTCGCCGCGCCACCACCAACGGTGCCGCTTATCGTCGCGCGCCACGCATGGAGACCGCAACGAAGATCGATTTGCGCCCGCCGGTGCGCAAATCCAACGCCAAACCAAACGGCGGCCTCGCGAATCATTACAAAGCCGCGCGCGCCGAGAGCGCGCGCAAGGCCCGCGCGCCCTTTGCGCCCGTGAACACGAACGCGCCGCCGCCGTTGCAGCAGAAACCCGCCGTCGCCGCCGAAATACCCGTCGTCGACGACGCGCCCGTCGTGCGCCGCATGACGCGCGACGCGGACGGCGCGTGGACGGGCGCGCCCGTCGCCGAGCCGACGGGCGCGCCCGTCGCCGAGCCGACGGGCTCGCCGGAGCCGTCCGTCGACGCGATCCGCGCGGAGATCGAGGCGATCCAGGCGACGCTCGACCCGGAGACGGCCGAGGCCGCCGCGCGCCAGCTGGACCTGCTGGCCGAGTACGAGTCGGCGTGGGACGACGTGCGGTCGCCGGAGAAGGCGACCTGGACGCGGTGCTACGACGCCCAGTACGACACGTTCTACTACCACAACGACGCCGACGGCACGAGCTCCTGGGAGCCGCCGAGCTCCGGCGTCTGGGTCGACGACGAGGGCGTGCGCGAGGTCGAGGAGGCGCGCGACGCGCCGTCGCCGCTCCCGGCGCTCGAGCGCCCGGCGAAGCGGGCCACGCTGTCGCTGCAGCGCCGCGACGTCCTGTTGGGCCTCTTCGTCGTCGCCTTCTCCGTCGTCGTCGCCGTCTCCCTCGCGAACTACGGCGCGCGCGACGCGACGTGCGCCGCGCCCCGACTCCTCGGCGCGCCGGACGCGAAGGCGGACCTCGTCGACGAGCTCCAGAGCGTCCTCGCGGCCCTCGACCCGAATTCCGCCGCCGTGCGCGAGCCCGCGGCGTCGACGCCCTTCGGCATCGTCCGCCGCGGCCTCGCGGACCTCTTCGCGCCCCTGAAGGCGCTCCGCGCGCTCGTCCGCGTCCTCAAGAAGCTCCTCCTCCTCAACTAAACCGCTTCCCACTCTGAATTTACGGACTACCAGGGTATCTGGAGGTCCGGGAGCATGCGCTTGACGAGCTCCGCGTCGACGGTGAAGAACGCCTCCAGGAGGCGCCGCGTCTTCCGGAGGAGCGGCCGGTAGTCGTTCGTCACGGCGCCGTTCTCGTTCGTGCTCGCGCCGTCGCCGTAGCGCCGCTTCTCCTGCGACTTGGCCGCGGCGGCGATGCGGTCCGGCTGGTACTTCAGGCCCTTGAGCTTGAGGAACTTGACGAGGCCCGCGACGACCCTCGGGCCCGTGTCCGGCGCCAGCAGCTGCTCGTAGACGAGCACGTGGACCTGCTTCCGGTCGAAGCGCGAGAAGAGCGCGGCGAGCTGCGGCGCGTAGAGCGACCGCGCGAAGACCTACGGTGGGGTCGCATCATCGGAGTTCCGGACCCGTGAGAAACGCGGCCGCGCGCGTTGTCGTTGAGCGCGCCGAGCTCCCAGTCGAGCGGCAGGCTGTCGTTGAGCGCGGCGCGCTTCATGACGGCCCGCCGGTCCGGCTCCCAGGCGTCGAAGACGAGCTGGCGCGCGTACGCGTCGAAGACGAGAGGCGACGCGACCGTCGGCGGCACGCGCGAGCCGCGCGCGACGCAGCCCGCGCGCGCGGCCGCGACGGCGCCCGGCCCGCCGCCGAGGCGCTCCGCGTTCGTCGCCGCCTCCTTGCCGACGACGTCGGCGCCGTGGCAGACGAAGAGCTCCTTGTCGCGGCGGAAGAGCTTGCCCCGGCGCACGTGGGCCCAGAACTCGTCGTACGCGCGCGCGACGGGTTCGCGGAGCACGAAGACGAGGCGCGCGTCGGGCAGGAGCGCCCGGATCTCCCGCAACGCGCCGGGCCGCACGCCGTACTCCGGCGACGCCTCGAAGGTCACGTGCGACGACCGCCGCTGCGCCTTCGACAGCGCGAACGACGGGTGCATCGCGTAGTCGAGCGGGTGCCGCTCGTCGCGCCCGCCGAAGAACCGCAGGCTCGCGCCCGGCCCGTGGACCATGGGGTGCATCTTGAGCAGGCGCGCGACCAAGCCCACGCCCGCGCGCGTCGCGCCGACGCCGAGCGCCGACGGGAAGCAGTGCGCCGCGTCGTCGTCGTCCTGCTTCTTGCGGCCCTTGCCCTTGGGCTTGGCGAACCAGCCCTTGCTCTTGGGCGCCGTGCGCCGCGCCTCCTCGCCGGAGTAGCACGCGCCGGCCTTCGCGCCGTCGAGCGCGGGCAGCGGCGCGAGGTCGTCGAGACCCGTCGGGAACGCGACGGGCTCGAGGGGCCGCCGCTCCGTCGGCGACGGCGCGGCGACGAGGGGCCGGCCGAGGCAGGCCTGGGCGTGGATCTCGAGGTGCGCCACCGCGTGGTCGTAGAGCTCCGCGTCGAGGCCGTTCGCGTCGCGGATCTTTCTGACGGTTTCCGGCTCGAGGTCCGCCGCGAGGCCCGCGCCGCCGCCGAAGAAGAAGTCCGCCGACGTGGGCGTCCGCGCGCGCGCGACGCCGGCGACGCCCTCGAAGAGGTGCGGCACGAACTTCTCCAGCACGAGCAGCGAGTCGGCCCAGCGCTCCCGGACGCCGACGAACGAAAAGTCGCGGCCGAGGACGAGCTTCGCGCGCACGAGCGCCGCCTCGCCCTTGCCCGCGAGGTCGCACATGGCGCCGCCGCCGCAGAACCAGGCCGTCATCGACTCGCAGGGCACGCAGTGCTCCGCGCCCTTCTTCGCGACGCATCGATCCAACTCGCCGGCCGAACCGCGCCACGACCGCGTCGCGCGCGCGACGGGGTCCTCGACGAAGTTGATCCACGCCACGCGGCCCTCCTCGACGTCGGGCACCTCGATAAAACTAAAGCTCCGCTCCCAGAGCACGACGCGCTGCTTCGGCCGCGGCAGCGACCGGTGCTGGATCTCGCGGATCGTCTTCGCCAGGCGCAGCCCGTCGCCGTGGCTCAGGCCCACGTCGCGCGCGTCCATGGCGTGCGCCGCGCGGAAGACGTCGCGGTCGCCGCCCCAGCGCAGGTACTCGAAGTCGAGCGCCGCGCTCTGGTTGCTCACGACCTCGGACCACGCCAGGCTCTCGAACCAGGGCAGCCGGTTGAAGATGACGAGGCCCGGCTCGAGCCGCGCCGCGCAGCTCAACGCGGCGGCGGCCGGCACGCACGCCAGCAGCGGGAGCACCGGCCGCATGGCGGCCGACGGCGCGCGCCGACGGCGCACAAAATAATATGTGTGCGAGCAAGCTCGCGCGTCGGGCTGCTCCATCAAGGAGTGGTTCAACAATAACCGGAATCTATTTTTGAGCCGGACAACCGAGCATAGGAGCGCCTGCAGTGCGCCTCGCCTTTGGAAGGACGGCGAGGTGTCGGTGCCGTCGGCAGCCCGGCCTGGGTGATCGCGTTGGTCTCGCTGGTGTGCCGTCGGTCTCCGCCGCCGGGCTGGCAGGTCCTCTCGAACCGAGACCGCAGGGGCTGCCCGGGCCCCGGCCACGACCCGGCTCGACGCGCCCATGGACGGCGACGGCGAGGACCTCGCGACCTTCGAGAGCGATGCGGAGAGCCGCGCCTACGGCGAGCGGGAGATGGTGACGCCGCGCCTGCCCGCCGCGGAGCCGGAGCCGCCGCGCGAGGCCCCGGGATCCGCCGCGAAGCCGCTGCTCGACGAGCGGCGGAGCCTCGACGACCAGGGCACGCCCGTGCAGTACACGCGCGCGCTCGACGACGAGGAGCCGGAGACCGTCGCGGCGCCGAACTTCTTCGTCGACGGCGTCGCGTACCGCTTCGCGGACCGCGCGCTCGGCTGCGTGCCGCCGTCGAGCGAGCCGCGGAAGCGGGCCGTGGCCGTCGTCGTGCACCCGGCCTTCGACGCCGTCATCCTGGTGGCCATCCTCGTGAACGCGGCCTTCATGGGCATGGTCGACTACGGCTCCGTCGGCGAGGACCCGGACCTCGAGATGTACTACAAGCCCAAGGGCGGCTGGCGCAACGATCTCATCGAGCGGGCGGAGATCCCGTTCACGGCGCTATTCTTGGTGGAGTTCGTCCTCAAGGTCTTCGCCATGGGCTTCGCGGGCGAGGAGGGCGCGTACCTCTCGGACAACTGGAACCTCGTGGACTTTGTCGTCGTGCTCACGTCCGTCGTCGAACTCCTGCCGATCGGCGGCGGCGCGGGCGGCCTCGGCGCGCTGCGGGCCATGCGCCTGCTCCGGCCGCTGCGCACGCTGACGCGCGTCCCCGGGCTGAAGAAGCTCGTCGAGGGCATCCTGTCCGCGGGGCCGAAGCTCGTCGACGTCGGCCTCTTCTTCAGCTTCCCGTTCCTGCTCTTCGGCATCGTCGGCGTCCAGCTCTTCATGGGCCAGCTCCACGGCCGCTGCCGCACGACGCCCTACCCCGTCGTCGCCAACTACTCGCTCTACGGCAACGGCACGAACTACGCGGACTTCGCGTGCGTCGCGAACCCGCGGCGGAACAACTTCGACGTCCGGAGCGACCGCGATTGGACGCGGCAGCGGGACAGCGTCTGGTACGACGCCAAGGACTGCTACTGGCCGCTGGACGAGGACGACGGCCGCTTCTGCGCGCTCCACACGGGCGGGCCGGGCCTCCACAAGTGCGCGCACGCGACGTCGAAGCTGGCGCCGGACGAGTGGCGCTGGTGCGGCTCGAACTACGACGCGCTGGGCAACCTGCGCTTCACACCGCTGAAGAAGAGGGACGCGGGCGACGGCGACGGCCCCATCGAGTCCTGGTTCCACGCGGGCGCGAAGCAGGGCGACGACTCGGGCGTCTGGAGCGAGGACCTGAATTTCGGCTACACGTCCTTCGACAACTACCTCCTCGGGCTCGTGACGATCTTCCAGACGATCACGCTCGAGGGGTGGTCCGACGTCATGTTCATGTACGAGGACGCGGGCGATCCGACGGTCGCCGCGCTCTTCTTCACGTGCATGGTCATCTTCGGGTCCTTCATTCTTCTGAATCTCGTGCTGGCCGTGCTCGAGAACTCGCTCGAGGAGGAGGACGACGGCGCGGAGGCACCGGACCCGGAGTACGAGGCCGCCTGCCGGCGCGCGGACGAGCTCCACGAGGCGGGCAAGTACAAGTCGCCCTTCCAGAAGGCCGTGCTCAGCGAGGGCTTCGACTACTTCTTCACGCTCCTGATCGTCGGCAACACGATCGTCCTCGCGATGGACCACAAGGGCATCGACCCGGCGGAGGAGCGGCTCCACGAGCTCATTCTGTTTGTGTTGGGCGTCCTCTTCGCCGTGGAGATGGTGTTGAAGATCGCCGCGCTGGGGCTCGCGCCCTACTTTGCGGTGTCGTTCAACCGCTTCGACGCGTTCATCGTGTTCCTGAGCGTTTTAGAGGTGCTGTTGGCGCCGCCGCGGTTTTTGGGGAAGGCGGCCATCGCCAACGACGGCAACGCGGGCGTGCTCTCGGCCCTGCGGGCGCTGCGCATCTTTCGGGTCTTCAAGCTGGCCAAGTCCTGGAAAAACATGGCGAAGCTGCTCGCGCTGCTGCAGAAGACGCTCGGCGACGTCGCGAACATCGCGGGCATCTTGATGCTCTTCATGTACATCTGCGCGCTCCTGGGCATGCAGCTCTTCGCGAACCGTTTCAGGTTCGACGGCGCGACGGGCTTCGCCGTGCCGCTCGCGGCGCCGGGCTCGAGCGGGCGCGCCGCGTACGCGGCCGCGGACGTGCCGCGGGCCCACTTCGACGACCTGGGCACGGCCTTCGTGACCATCTTTCAAATTTTGACGGGCGAGAACTGGAACACGGTCATGTACGACGGCTGGCGCGCGACGGGGCCCGCGGCGTTCGTCTTCTTCTTCTTCGTGGTCGTCGTCGGCGCGTTCGTCGTCATGCAGATCTTCCTCGCCATTCTGCTGTCGAACATCATGACGGTCCACGAGCCGGAGACGCGCGACCGCAGCGACACGGGCCGGGAGAAGGTGAAGGCGGCGCAGGCGTCGCGCCTCGCGGACGAGGAGCGGAGGAAGCGCGAGGCCGCGGACGCGACGGGCCTGCGCAGGCGGGCGCTCGAGAGCGCGCTCCAGCGGTCCGACTCCATCTTCCCGCTGCCGGATATTCGGGCGCTCGGCTGCCTGGGGCCGGACAACGAATTTCGGCTGCGGGTCGCGCTGCTCGTGGACCACCCGCGCTTCGACCAGGTCATCCTGCTCCTCATCCTCGTGTCGACGGCGTTCCTCGCCATCGACTCGCCGCTCAACGCGCCGTGCTCGACGCTGTCCCTGTTCCTGGCGCTGAGCGACTGGTTCTTCACGCCCATCTTCATCATGGAGATGGTGCTGAAGGTCATCGCGGTGGGCGCGAAGCCCTACATCGGAAACGGGTGGAACCAGTTGGACTTCCTCGTCGTCGCGACGTCGACCTACGGCCTCACGACGGGCGCGCCGACGCTCACGTGCACGGGCGGCGGCTCGAGCGTGGCGTCGCTCAAGGCGCTGCGGGCCATGCGCGCGTTCAAGCCCCTCCGGGCGATGAAGCGCGCGGCGGGCCTCCGCGCGCTCATCGACGCGCTCCTGGGCTGCATTCCCTCCGTGCTGGAGGTCTGCGCCGTGTGCATGCTGTTCTTCCTCGTGTTCGCGATCTTCCTCGTGAGCTTCCTCAAGGGGCGGCTGCGCCACTGCGGCGACGCGCGGTTCTGGGAAGCGTCGGAGCCGCCGACGTACGCGTCGCTGGAGGACGCGGGCGACGACACGGTCTTCGGGCTCCTGGACCGGCCCAAGGCCTGGGTCGACATGTCCTCGGACGAGCAGGCCTACTTCGGCCCGAGCTCGGGCGTCGGCGACGTCGCCGCGGGCTGCGGCGCGGGCGCGGCGGCCTGGGCCGACGACCCGTACCCGTGCTGCGGCGCGTGGCCCGCGGGCGGCGGCTGGAACGCGACGGTGCCGACGGCCAAGGAGCTGTGCCGGTGCTGGGGCTACCGCTGGACGCCCGTCGTGTCCCAGTCCTTCGACAACGTCTTCGTCGCCACGCTCAGCCTCTTCGAGATGGCGACGACCGAGGGCTGGATCGACGTCATGTACGCCGCCGTCGACTCGACGGGCCGCGCGAACATGCCCCGGCGCGACGAGAACCCGGGCTGGTACGCCGTGTTCCTCATCTTCATGCTCGTGGGCAGCTTCCTGTTCCTGAACCTCTTCGTCGGCGTCGTCTGCGACTCCTTCGAGAAGATGCGCGGCGACAAGGGCGGCGACATCCTCGTCACGGACGCGCAGCAGGACTGGGTCAAGATGGCCCAGGTCATCGTGCGCCTGAGGCCCAAGCAGCTCGCCGTGTCGTCGACGCCCGCGCTCGGCTTCGTCGCGGGCGAGGCGTTCGACAACGTCATCGGCGGCTGCATCTTGCTGAACGGCGTGTCGCTCGCGCTGCCCTACTTCGGGCAGCCCGACGGCTACACGCTGGGGACCTACGTGCTGGGCCACTGCTTCTCGTTCATCTTCTTCGTGGAGATGGTGCTGAAGCTGCTCGCGTTCGGAATGGCGTACTTCACGTCGAACTGGAACCGCTTCGACTTCGGGTTGGTGACGATCACGCTCGTGGGGCTGCCGCTGGAATTCACGGGGTCCGGCGCGTCGGGCATCGGCGGCTTCGCGCGCATGCTCCGGCTGGCGCGCACGGTGCGGCTCGCGCGGCTCATCAAGCGCCACAAGACGATGCAGAAGCTGTGCCTGACGTTGGTGGCGACGGTGCCGGGGTTGGCGAACATCGCGCTGCTCATGGTGCTCATGTTCTTCGTCTTCGCGGTGATCGGCGTGAACCTCTTCAGCAAGGTCGCGTATTACGGCGCCCACGACGAGCACGTGAACTTCCGGAGCCTGGGCCGCGCGATGCTGAGCCTGCTGCGGTTCGCGACGGGCGAGAACTGGAACGGGTTCATGCACGACGTCGCGCGGCGGCCCGCGCACTGCGCGGACGACCCGGAGTACGACGACGACGTCTGCGCCTTCAACGGGGACGCGCCGGGCTGCGTGCCCGTCGACGGCTGCGGGTCGACGCTGATTTATCCGTACCTGCTGTCGTTCTCGATCGTCGTCGCGTTCGTCTTCGTGAACCTGTTCATCGGCGTCGTGCTCGAGGGCTTCAACAGCGCGGACGCGGACGACGACCTCATGATCAGCGACGAGGACTACCAGCGGTTCCGGGACGGCTGGGTGCGCTTCGACACGAACGGCGACGGGAAGATCTCGCTGGGCCACTTCGAGGCGCTCTTAGCGGACCTGCCGCCGCCCTGGGGCTACAGCCTGGGCGACGACACGCCGCCGCCGTCGCGGCGCATCATCCAGGCGAAGATCCAGAGCCTGGAGCTGGAGATCTTCGAGCTCGGGGAGCAGGACATGGACGAGGGCGACGAGGGCGAGGCCGCGCACGTCAAGTTCAACGACGCGATCCTCGCGCTGGCGAAGCACGCCCACGACACGATCGTCAAGGTCGGCTCCTCGTCGAGCACGGGCGCGAAGCGCACGGCGCTCCTGCGCTGCTTCACGGAGGAGCTCGTCCGGGGCCGCGGGAGCTCCGTCGACGGCCGCTACGCGCTCGAGTCGCCGGGCGTCGGCGACGGCTACGACGACGACGAGGCCAAGGCGCCGCCGAACGACTACTTCTTCCGCGAGCCCCAGGAGGCGCCGCCGTCGGAGTCGCCGAGCTGGATGCCGCGCGGGCCGCCCGCGCCGGACAGCCCGCACTACGCGGACGAGGCGCCGGACCCGCCGGTCGACGACGGCCGCGTCGACCTGTCCTACGGCGGCGCGGCGCTCGACGGCCACGCCGTCGCGCGCGTCCTGGCGAACTGCCGCGTGCCTCTGGAGGCGCTCGTGCTCGACGGCACGTTCCTCGGGGACCGGGCCGCGAGGACCGTCGCCTCCGCGCTCGCGGACCGCGCGCTCTTCGAGGCGCGCGGCGGCGTGGCGTGCCGGCTGGCCTGCCTGCGGGAGCTGCGCTGCTATTCCTGCGGGCTGGGGGACCGCGGGGCGTTCATCTTGTGCCAGTCGCTGTTTCTGGCGCCGGACGGCTGCCGCGCGCCGCGCCTCGAGCGGCTCGACGTCGCGCGGAACGAGCTCGGGCCCGAGGCGCTGGACGTTCTAGTCGAGGGGGTGGCGGTCTTGGTGGCGGAGAAGACGCTTCAGGCCGCGAGCTCCCAGTTCCTGTCGATGCGGCGGACGCGGCCGCCAAAGTTCGAGCTCGACCTCTCGGAGAACGCGTTCTTCGAGGGGGACGCGCGCAAGGCCCTGACGGCGCTGCGGGCGCTGGCGAAGACCATGGACGACGCCGACGGCCGCATGGCCCTGGCCCTGCAGTGCTGCGGCCTGGGCGAGGCCGCGAACTCGCCCGACGGCCCGCTCGCGGCCGCGGCGCTCCGGGACCTCGCGAGGGCGGACCTCGAGGTGCTCAACCTGTCGGACAACAACCTCGGCCCCCGCGCCGTGGACCCCCTCGCGTCGGGCATCATGGTCCGCTTCTTCGACGCCGACGCGCCGAGGAGCCGGCGGTCGTCGCGGCTCCGGTGCGACCTCCGGGGCAACGGCTTCCACCGCCGGTCGGACGCGACGCGGCCCCTCTACGACATCCTGCAAAAGTCCTGGGACCGCGACGACCTGCCGAGCCACTGGGTCAAGCTCGAGGACGACGGCGACGACTTCTACGCGCCGCCGCCGGCGACGCCGCGGACGCGCGCCGCCGAGGAGCTCAGGTACGCGTACGCGCCGCCGCCGCCGAAGCCGCTCACGCCGGAGCTCGCGACCTACCGCAAGTCGCGGGTCCACGTCGCCGACCCGGACGTCGCGCGCGTGTTGAGCGGCTCGCCCGACGGCTGGCACGACCTCCGCTGGTCCGTGCCGGGCGACTCGGGCACGCCGCGGCGCCCGCCGCCGCCGCCGTCGCGGTCCTTCTCGCCGCGGCCCCCGGGCGCCGAGCCGGGCGAGATCCGGCGGGACGCGGCGACGGACGCCGCGAGCTACGCGGCGCCGTCGCCCCTCGCGGCGTCCGTCGAGGGGCTCACGGAGACGATCCGCGACATCAAGCGCTACGCGTCGTCGCCGGGGCCCGACTTCACGCCCCGCGTCTCCCCGGGGTCGCGCGCGTCGCGGACGCCGCGCTACTAACACGAATTCGCCGGGCGCCCGTTACCACACCTCCTTGGACTCCTCGACGCCCCACGCGCGCCGCTGCTCGCGCCGGGCCTCCGCGGCGCTCCCGCGCCGCGGCCGTCGTCGCTCCGACGGCTCCTCGTCGCGGCGGCGCTCCTCGTCGCGGCGGCGCTCCTCCTCGCGGCGCGCCCGGGGGCCCCTGCGGGCCTCGGCCTCGCGGTCGAAGCTCCGCGTCGGGCCGTCGTCCGCGAAGTCGCGGTCGATGCTGTTCCGGGTCGGCTCGCGCGGCTCGCTCCGCCGCGGCTCCGGCCGGCTCCGCGGCCGCTGCGCGCTCCGCGGCCGCTCGGGCCGCTCGCGCGCCGCCGCGAGGTCCTTGAGCTCGCGCTTCAGCGCCGCGACGCGGTCCGCGCGCTCGCCGATCTTCAGGCCGCCGACGTCGTCCGGCCGGCTCCGAAAGTAGTCGACGACGTCGTCGCCCGTGCGCTCCGGCACGAGCTCCGTGGTCGTCGGCACCGGCGCGTCGCCGGAGAAGGCCGGCTCCCGCTTGAGGTCGTCGAGCATCTTCTGGTTCGCGGCGATCTCCGCCGCCAGCGTTTCGATGTCGCCCCGGAGCCGCCGGTGCGCGTCGACCTCCGCGGCCTCGTCGCCGTCCAGATCGGCGGCGCCGCGCGGCTCGTCCGTCCGCAGGCGCGCGAGCACGTCGGCGACGTCGCGCATGGCGGCGGCGACGTCGAAGTCCGGCAGCGGCCGCGGCGTCCGCGGCTTCGGAGGCGTCTGCGCGTACTGGGCGCGGTCGCGGCGCGACGCGCCGGACTTGTCGCTGCGCCGCACGCGCCGCGACCCGTCCTGCCGCTTCTCCGGCGGCTTGCCGAATTGCGTCATGTTGTTGTGCCGGGCGGCGCGCGCCGGCGACGACGACGATGGTCGAGGGCAGCCCGCGAAGCAGTTTGGCGCCGAGCGCGAAGGTCAACACTTCGGAGCGAGCAGGGCACTCACGGCCTGAGCAGATCGCGATGGCGCCTCGCTCTTGAGAACAGCCGCGCCGACGTCGCTTGAACAAGTTTGCAACGATGCGCCGCCACCACTTACTGGTCGTCATCACGTGCTGCGCGGCGCGCGCGCTGGCGCCGCTGCGGTCTCGCTCGCTGCTCTCGCTCCGCGGCGGCGGCGGCGACGACGGCGACGCCGCCGGCGCGCCGCCGAGCGCCGCGCCGCCGCCGCCGCGGGGCCCGGTCGACGCCGTCCACCTGCGGCTCCTGTCGACGGGCCGCGGCCGCTGGCTCGCGCTGTCGGCGCTCGAGGCGCTCGACGCCGCCGACACGTACTGCCCGCCGCTCGGCGTCGCGGGCCGCTACGCGTGGGGCCGGCTCTGCGAGGGCTTCCTCGCGCCGCGCTGGGTCCGCGGCGCCGAGCGCCGCGAGCGCAACGTCGCCGCCGCGCGGCGCGCCGCGGACCCGCGGTCCGTGGAGTTCCAGGCCAAGCACCGCTACCACGGCCTCGCGCCGGCGGAGGCCGACGCGATCCTCGCGACGCCCTTCGACAAGTACGCGCGGCTCTCCGAGTCCTTCATGCGCCGCGAGCGCCTCGGGGCCTACGCGGCCGGCGCGTCGAGCTCCAAGGACGTCGACGCGTTGATGGCGGGGAAGACGCTCAAGGCCGACCGCGGGAGCCTCCGGCGCGCCGCTCTCGACTCCGCGCAGATGCAGCGCGACTTCGACGAGGAGGACGACGAGGATGACGACGAGGAGGACGATGAGGAGGAGGAAGATGACGAGGACGACGAAGAGGAGGAGGAAGATGACGAGGACGACGAAGAGGACGACGAGGACGACGAAGAGGACGATGAAGAGGACGATGAAGAGGACGATGAGGAGGACGATGACGATGATGACGAGGACGACGACGACGAAGAGGACGAGGACGACGAAGAGGACGACGAAGAGGAGGAGGACGACGAAGAGGACGACGACGACGAAGAGGAGGAGGAGGAGGACGACGACGACGAGTACGACGACGATGACGAGGACGACGACGAGTACGACGAGGATGACGACGACGACGAGGACGACGACGAGTACGACGAGGACGACGAGGACGACGAGGACGACGAGGACGAAGGCGCGATGGGGCTTCATCGTCTGCGTGACGACGACGACGACGAGTACGACGACGAGTACGACGACGACGACGACGACGAGTACGACAGCGACGACGACGAGTACGACAGCGACGACGACGAGTACGACAGCGACGACGACGAGTCGGACGACGAGGACGATAGATAGCCTAACCTTCCTTCGCGGAGTCGCCGTTCTCCCACTTGGGCAGCGCGCCCTGGAGCCGGGAGAACGCCTTCGGGCTGAGGCAGGCCATCCCCGTCGCCGGCGGGAGCGACGGGAGCCGCTTGCCCCAGGTGGACATCTTGCGGCCCGCGGCGGGCGACGGCGACGGGAGCCCGATCGGCGGCGGCGGCGCGACGCGCTTCGGCGACGGCGGCAGCTCGCGCGTGTCGACGGACAGGCCGCGGAAGCTCTCGGGCGCCTTGGACGCCGGCGGCTCGTCCTTGGCGTCCTTGGCCTCCGCGGCCTCCGAGACGACGGTCCCGTGCGCGACGTAGCCGCTCCAGCTGAACGAATTCCCGTTGTCGGCGGTCGGGTCGTCGTCGAAGAAGTCCACGCCCGCCGCGTCGTGGTACGCCGCGGCCCGCTCCTCGGCCTGGATCGCCGCGGCATTGACGGCCTCGTCGAGCGGCAGGAAGCGCTCCGGCGCCTCCCACGACGACTCGCCCGTCTCCGAGTTGTGGTAGTACAAATAGTTCGTGTTGAGATCCAGCAGCTCGTGCCACGCGTGGTCGTCCTCCGCCGCCGCCGCCGGCGCCTCTTCCTCCGCGGCGCCCCGCGCCGCGGCGAGCTTCCACAGCGCGGCGGCCTTGGCCTGCTCCGACGCCGCGTCGCCGTCCTCGCCGAGCATGCCGTTCAGACGCTTCTGGACCGTGCCGAGCTCCGCCTCGAGCGCGCACCAGGACACGAGGTCCGCGGCGACGGCCGCGAGCGACGCGGCGGACCCGGGCTCGTCGTCGTCGTCGCCGTCGCCGCCGGGGCCCGCGGCGTCGCCGCGCGCCGCGGACGCCCGGGCGTTGGCGAGCGCGCCGTGGATGTCGTCGGCGTGGCTCGGCAGGTCCTCGCGGTTGTGCAACAGGGATTTTATCGTGAGATAGCCGAGCTCGAGGTTCGCGTCGGAGACGCCCGCGTTCCGCACGCACCTGCCGCGCGCGACGGCGACCGCGCGCTGCAGCGTGTCGCAGCGGTCGAGCGCCGCGGCGACGCGGCCGCTCCGCTCGTCGTCGCCGCCGACGGCCGCGGCGCGCGCGGCCTCGGCGCGGGCCGCGCGGTCCTCGAAGACGGCGGACTGCGCGACGGCGAGCTCCACGGCGAAGCGCTGGCGCGCGAGCGCGCCCGCGAGCCGCTTCGCGCGCCGCGGGTCGTCGCGCCAGAGCGCGCCGTCGACCTCGCGCGCGACGGCCACGAAGGCCTCGGCCCAGCCGACGAAGGGCTTCTCCTTGGCGGGGAGCGTGCCGGTCCGCGTCCGCGTCGAGCACGCTGAGCGCCGTCGCGTGCTGCACCTCGAAGTCGCGGTTCGCGGCCTCCGTCGACTCGAAGGCGCCCTCCCAGAGGTCCGGCGCGTGCTTCCGCAGGCCCGGGTGGTGCACGGGCGTGTTCCCGGCGTCGCTGTCGCTGAAGACCGTGTGCTTGGCGCCCAGCGGCGACGCCGGGCCGCCCTTCGCCTCCTTCGCGTCGAGCATCTCGCGCTCGAGCTCCGCGGCGTCGCCCAGCTCGAGCTCGTCGTTCCGCCGGCGCATCATGCGCGCGAAGGCGCCGAAGTCGTCGATGGCGAGCAGATCCTCGAGGACCTTCTTCGCCGTCTCGTCGCGCGGGCCGTCGGACCGCCGCAGCCAGTTCGCCAGCTTCGCTCGTCGTCGTCGCTCTTGCACCCGAGCTCGCTCAGGAGCGCGTCGAGGATTTTCGTGACGAGCGCGCGGAACTGGACGTAGAGCGCGTACTCGCCCTCGCCGTGCTCCTCGTTGCTCGAGTCGCTGTTGCCGAAGAGCACGGCGTTCCGGTCCACGAAGTCGCGCACCTCCGTCCATTCCTTCCGCTTCGTGCAGTCGTGCAGCGCTTGCGTCCACTGCTGCTCCATCTCCATAGTGTTTACGCTACACCGCTGGCTCCACCATCAGTACGGGCCCGGGCAGCCTCACGATCTCCGTGCTGGCTCCACCATAAGACGGGCCCGACGAGTTGCGGCATCATCGACTTGCGTCCTCTGATTTGACAGCTCAACAATCGAGGCGTGCGAAATCTCGAGCTCTTGCGAACCGACACGCGCCGCAGATCCTCGTCGTTCTCGCCCGCTGCCGCTGCCAATTTGCAACGAAATCTTGCCTGGCCGTTGCAATCATGCGCCGCTTTGCTCTGATCGCTCTCGCGACCGTCGCCAACGCGTTCGCGCCGCGCCACGTGGTGCAAGACGTCACGAGAGCTTTGCGCGCCGCCGAGGCCGCCGAGGAGACCGTCAAAGCGGAGGCGAAGCCCGCCGGCCCGCCGGCGACCATCCTGTGGGACGAGAGCAAGGTCATCAAGGTCGACGCGTCGCCGATGTGCAAGTACATTACCCGCGCGTGGTCTAAGAGCGACGACGTCGCCGCGGCGGACATCGCCGACATGCTCAAGGATCCCGCCAACCTGGCGCTGTTCGGCGCCGTCGACGAGGCGGGCAGCTGCGCGCTGAGCCTCGCGGCGTCCAGCGGCAAGCCGCGCGTCGTCGAGGCCTTGCTCGCGGCCGGCGCGAACCCGAACGTCGTCCTCGGCGCCGAGTGGGACGTCAAGGACGTGCAGCCGCTCTTCCGCGCCGTCGAGGAGGAGAACCTCGACGCCGTCACGCAGCTCGTCGAGGCCGGCGCGGAGATCAACCGCCTCAACGCGCGCCTGCTCTTCACGGGCACGTGCAAGATGACGGCGGCGCAGCGCGCGAAGGACCTCGGCGCGAAGCAGGTCCTCAAGTACCTCGAGTCCAAGGGCGGCACGCTCGAACAGGTGGCCAAGCCCCTCTCCGGCGGCGCGAACGCGTGAACGAAGGGGTACTTAAAAGAACAAGGAGCGGTGGTAAAAGGGGGCCTCTGGGGAAGGCGGAGGGCGGAGGCCCCCAGAGGCCCCTCGCTAGGGGAGGCGGAGGGCGGCGTCGAGCGCGGAGAGCTTCGCCTCGGTGACGTCGTCGCCGGTGTCGTGGAAGTCGTCGTTGTTCTGGGACAGCTCGAGGGTGACGTCCTTGTAGGGCGTCGCCGCCGTGAAGAGGGACAGGGACGGGTCCGCCGCCGGCGCCTCGGCGGGGGTCTCGACGACGACATCGTGCTCCTCGAAGACGGGGTCGATCCGCCGCTCCGCGACGCCCGTGTCCAGCGCGATGGCCGCCGCGGGCACGAGGATGTCCGCGTTGGCGACGGGCCAGCCGGGCGTGGCGATGAGGACGACGCGGTCGCCCGCGCGGACGAGCGCCTGGTCGAGCGGGCTCAGCGAGAGCGCGCAGGCGACGGGCCCCTGGTCCATGTCGTCCGGCGTCGGCGCGCGGACGACGCCGAGGGGCGCGGCGCCGCGGTCGATGACGAGCGTGCAGACGTCGGAATAGCGCTGGCCGACCTCCTTGAGCTCGACGGCGAGGACCTGGACCTTCTGGTTCGACGCGCCCGGCTCGCCGAGCGACGCGATGAGCTCGAGCGCGCCCGGCGTCGTGTAGGCGACGGCGTAGGAGCCCAGGACCTCGTTGCGGGGGATGACCTCGGCGGCGACGTAGCGGAGGTTCGTGCGCACGTCGAAGGCCTCGAGCATGTGCTCGCCCTCGTAGTTCGTCCGCCGGGGCAGCTGCTCGAGGTTGTTGCTGGAGAAGAAGTCGTAGACGAGGGGCAGGTCCTTGGCGCGGCCCCAGCGCGCGAGCTGCGCCTCGACGGTCGACGCCAAGAGGTCGTTGCGCAGGTCGATCATGAGCTCGTCGGAGCCGTCCGCGGCGATGATGCCGAGCGCGACGAACGCGGCCGCGCGCGGCACGCCCACGGCCTCGAGCACGGACACGCGGCTCGGCGACTCGCCGATGAAGAAGAGGTCCGCGAGCGCGATGGCGCGGCCGTCGGCGTCGAAGAGGGACTTGTGGGGCGCGACGTCGCCGACGACGATGACCGGCGCCTCGGACCGCGCGCGGAACGTCGCGACGAGGCTCTGGAGCTGGGGCCAGAGGAAGTCGCCCAGGAGGGCGATGACGACGTGCTGGCCCGCGTCGATGACCTCGCTCACGTCCGTGTAGTGGTGCTCCGCGGGCTCGCGGTGCTCGAAGATCGTGCTGCCGCCGCCGCGCGACTTCGCGTCCTCGGGCTTGGCGCCCCCGGGCTTGAAGGCGAGGGACTTGAGGGACGCGGGCTCGGGCCCGCCACCGGCGTTCGCGTCGTCCGGCTCGGGCGCGACCTGGCTCGGCGCGCCGCCGCGCGCGCTCGACTCGATCATCTCGTAGCGCGCGGCCGCCGCGTCGCCGCGGCCCGCGGTGAGCGCCGTCTGGAGCGCGCCGATGATGGGGATGGCCGACGTCGCCCCCTGCTTCGCCGGCCCGTCGTCGCCCTTCTCCGTCTGCTCGACGACGGCGACCGTGCGGTCCGACGGCCCGCGCTTCTCCGACGGCGACAGCGGGCTCTCGTTCTCCTCCGCGGCCTTGGCCGCGGTCTCGCGGCGCACGCGCCGCAGGATGTCGAGCCAGACGGCGTCGCCCTCGGCCTCCGTGCGCGGGTCGGCGATGGCGAAGTAGTCGTCGTCGCCGTCGTCGAGCGCGAACGCGACGGTCTCGGGCGCGAGCGTCTGCGCGGACGGGTTGAGGATGAGCTGGCCCGTCTCCTTGGACTGGACGGCGATGAGGACGACGCCCAGCGCCGCGGCCTCGAGGGCCGCGTCCGCGAAGGTCTTGCCCGTGAACTTGGGGTGGAGGAGGAGGCCGCGCGGCTGCTGGTGCGTCGCGCACATGTAGCCCATGAGCCAGGGCGGCACGTCGGCGGCGGCGATGTGGCCCGGCCGCACGAGGGCCGGCAGCGCCAGGTTCAGGATGAGCGTCGACGCGCCGGGGCAGCAGCAGTTCGTCGCCGCGAGCGACGTCTTCAGCGAGTTGAGCGCGAAGCACCACGACCGCGGCAGCCCGAGGTTCGCCGCGGTCTCCAGCTTGAGCACGCGGAGCACGACGAGGCGCAGGGGCGCGCGCGGGTAGTGGCGGTGGAACGTCGCCGCGCGGAGGCAGTTCGCGTCGTCGTCGAAGTCCGCGGACGGAGTGTTGATGTTGCAGAGCACGAACGTCATCTTCGCGTCGCCCGCGCGGACGCGCTCGAGGTCCCGGCGGTCCAGCAGCGACCCCACGAAGTAGTGGACGTCGGAGGCCCAGTGCTCCTTGAGCATCGCGGCGACCTCGTCGCTCGCGGGCGTCCGCGCGAGGAGCACGACCTCGGGCGCGCGCGCCGCGTCCGCGCAGATGTTCTTGAGGAAGGACTCGATGGCGAAGCGGGAGCCGCACTGGACGCCGGAGCCGGCGACGACGACGTGGCCGTTCTTGCGCGCGCGCTTGGAGGAGAGGCGGTACGCGCCCGTGCCCGACGCGCGCTCGCGCTGGATCTCGACGATCTCGACGGTCGCGTAGGAGAAGAAGGTGACGCCGACGCCGACGAGGACGAAGACGAAGATGCGGCCGATGACCGTCACGGGGCTGTAGTCGCCGTAGCCCACGGTCGACATGGTGATGAACGTGAAGTAGATCATCTGGAAGAACGAGATGTCGCCCATCTCCGTCGCGTAGTAGACGTCGTCGAAGCGCGTGTGGCCCAGGAGCTCGATGGTGAACATGGTCCCCGCGAGGAAGATGATGACGCCGATGAACTCGAGCGCCGTCGTCGCGAGCTTCACGCCCATCTCCGGCAGCCAGTCGAGCGCCTCGCCGTGCGACAGCGTGTGCGCCTCCGTGACGACGCGGTAGATGCGCATGTAGGCCGGGCTCAGCCAGGACGAGCTGCGGAACACCGGGGACCGCTCGACCAGGATCCAGGGCACGGTCATGCAGTCGAGGAAGAAGTTCGCGCCGCGGACGTGGTCCGTCATGCCGCGCTTGAGGCACTCGACGCCGCCGTCGAAGAGCACGACGACGCACCAGGCGACGTCGAAGGCGTAGACCGTCGGCGTCGCGTCCATGTGGTAGGACTTGACGACCCAGAGCACGACCGCCGTGCCCGACGCGAAGAACTGCGCCGTCACGCGCAGGTTCTGGAACCAGGGGCACGTCGGCGGCTCGTAGTCGGTCCCGATCCACGTCGCCAGCAGCTTCCCGACGAAGTCCTCCTCGAGGAGCTCGTCGGGGTGCGCCTTCGTCGACTTCTTATCGAGGACGGCCTTCTTGACGCGCGTGTAGGCCACCTCGCCGACCTGGACGACGGCGAAGATCACAAAGGTCCCGACCATCTGATAAAAGCACTTGCTCCAGGAGCACCCCTCGAGGTCCTCGATGACCCGCGGGCCGTCGTAGGTCCCCATGGCGCCCACCGACGTTGTTTGTGGGGCTGCCCAGGCGAGCGACGGCAAAAGCAAAAATGGATTGGATGCATTCTCGAGTTGGATGCATTCACGGAGATGACCTCTGTCAACACGCTGAACTGCACAGTGCAGTCCGCCAACCCAGTCTCGTCAATACGATGTCAGGCCGCCAGCTCGGTGTTTGCGTCCTGGCCGCGCTCGCGTGCACGCGCGCCTTCGTCGCGCCGGCGGCGCGGCGCGCGCCGTCGCGGCTCCGGGGCGAGCCCGTGCAGCAGGAGGTGCTCGACGACGACCCGCTCGTCGTGCGCCTCGCCGAGGAGGTCGGGGCCATCAACGGGGGCGCGGGCCTCGACGCGTTGCTGAACCCGGCGAAGCTCATCAACACGGAGCGCGCGCTCGTGGAGCTGCGCGCGCGGCGCGACGCCGGCGACGGGAGCGCGGCCCTCGAGAAGGAGATCGCGAGCAAGGAGGCCGTCGTCTACGTCGAGAAGCGCGCGGTCATGCGCGACTGGCTCAAGACGCTCTTCCGGGGCCAGGCCTACGTGACGATCGGGATTTCGCTGCTCATGGTCTACGACGCCGTGCCCTTCTTCTCGCCCCTCGACCTCAGCGTCCGCGTGCTCGGCTTCTGGAGCTGGTGGCTCTTCACGGTCCCGTCGCTCCGGTCCATCAAGCCCCTGGCGGCCCCGGAGAAGAAGGCGCTCGACGCCGCCTTCCTCGCGACGCTCGTCGGGAGTCTGCTCGCGCCCTTCGCGACGAAGGACCCGGCGACGATCTGGTGGATCGACTTCGCCATCGTCGCCGCGTGCTACGGCTACGGCTACGTCGCGCCCGAGTCCGCGCCGGACGACGACGACGACGACCTCTTCGACGCCAAGGCCGCCGGCGGTGCGGGGGCCTTCGGCCAGCAGCTCTGGCGCTCCGCCAAGTGGGCCGGCCGCGCGCTCGACGTCGGCGGCGGCCGGGAACGCGGCGCGCGGTCCGCGGACGCGTCCGCGGTGGAGAAGGCCCTCGAGAGCGCCGTCGCCTCCAAGGCGGCGACCGCGTCGAAGCGGGCCGCCGTCGCGACCCTCGAGCCGGAGGAGGCCGACGACTACGACGGCATCCCGCCGTGACGCGCGGCGCCGAAACGGCGGCCCCCTCGATTCGCGTACGAACCTAAGGTCCCGTCGCCCGTGCGTCGCAGCAGGCCCCGCACGCCGTCGGGTGCCCGAGAGAGCACCAAAAGGAGGATTACACACGAAGGGGTCACGCGACGTAGGCGAGGACGAGGTCGAAGACGGGCCGCGGGAGCGCGGCGAGCGCGTGGGACGCGTCGCGCCGCGCGGCCTCGAAGGCGCGGCGCCGCGCGGCGGCGCGGCCGTCGCGCTCGCGGAGGAGGCCGACGCGGCGGAGGGCCGCGCGGTCGTCGCGGCGCAGCGGGCCGTCGCCGGGCCGCGTCGCCTTGAGGAAGACGGGCCCGTCGCCCGCGCCGCCGAGCGCCGCGCGGAGCGCCGGGTCGCCGTCGAGCGCGCGCTTCAGCTCGCCCGCGTCCTCGAAGTGGAGGTAGAGCGACGCCAGGGGCAGGGGCACGCGCGACGCGAGGGCGACGCCGTCGCAGGGGTCCCGGAGGCGGCCGTTGAAGCAGATCCACTTGTCGAGCGCGCCGTGCTCGTCGACCTCGAGGACGCCGCCGGCGACGCCGCCGTAGTCCCGGAGCAGCGCGGGCAGGTCGCCGCCGTAGCGGCCGACGAGGTCGGGCCCCGCGAGGCCGACGAGCGCGGCCCAGTGGCCCCGGGGCCGGCCCGGGAACTCGCGCGCCTCGAAGCGCTCGCCGAGGCCCACGCGGACGCCGCGCTCGCCCGGCGCGTGGGCCCAGGCGTAGCAGCCCGCCGGGAGCGACACGGGCGCGGCCTCGCCGGCGCCGCGGAGCAGGTCCAGCGCGCGCGGGCCGAGCTCGAAGCGGCGCCGCGCGGACGCGGACGGGATGAGCACGTGCGCGTGCAGGGACCCGTCGGCCTCGCAGGCGGCGAGGGACACGCCCTCGCCGGGCCGCAGGTGCACGCAGCGGAAGCGGCCCGCGTCCGGCGGCCGCGGGCAGCTCCGGTCCAGCAAGAGCGCGGCGCGCTCCTCGGCCGTCGCGCGGCTCCAGCGCGTCGACGCGCCGTCCGACGCCGGCGGCCGGAGCCGCGCGCGGAGCAGCGCGGCGACGCTCGCGCCGAGGGCCGCGCACTCGGGCCGCGGCGGCGGCTCCGCGTCCTCCGCGAGGTCCTCGACGTGGTCGCTCTCGAAATACGACGACGACGCGCGCGAGCTCTCGAAGTAGGACGACCCGACGAGCGCGGCGTGGAGCTGCGCGTCGCCCCCGTCGCCTCCGTTGCTGCTGCCGCTCGACGACACGAGCTGGACCTCGTCCGGGTCCGCCGCCTTCTCCTCCACCACGGGCTCGGGCGGCGGCGCGAGCGACAGGAGGCCGCCGTCGATGGGGTAGCCGATGAGCGTCGCCGACGCGCGCGCGCAGACGGACGTCGCGTGCTGGACCACGACGGCCACGGTGCGGCCGTGCGACACGCGGAGCGCGAGCGCGAAGGGCGCGCCGTCGGGCGCCCGCGCGACGCGCGCCGCGGCCTCGGCGTAGGCCGCGGCGCAGGTGAAGGGCAGGTCCGCGAGGACCTTCGGCCGCTCCGCGAGGCAGGTCAGCGCGCGCGCGCCGTCGCTCCAGAGCACGACGTTGAGCTCCGCGTCGACGCCGAGCACGAAGAGCGCCATCTTCTCGAGGGACGTCACGCGGCTCTGCTCGCGCTCCGCGGCGTAGCGCTCGCTGATGTCGCGGCAGACGACGATCCAGCGGCGCCGCTGGCGCCGCTGGCACCGGAGCTCGACCGCGCGCGCGCCGTCGAGGACCTTCATCGTGACGTCGCCGGCATCGAGGTTTTTGGCGCGCAGCGCGTCGAGGGCGCAGGCGTGGGACCCGTCGTCGAGGGGCGCCGCGTCGATGAGGGCCTCGCCGCCGGCCCCGGCCCGCGCCGCGGCCGCGTTCGCGGGCCGCACGAGGGCTGTGTCGACGTCGACGAGGAAGACGAGGTCGCGCATCTGGTCGAGGATCGCGTCCTGCTCCGCGGCGCGACGGAACCAGCGCCGCTCCTCCCGGAGGTACGTCGAGGCCGCGTAGAGCGCGAGCGAGCACCGTCGTCCGCGCGTTGCCGCCGCGCCACTCGGAGAAGGAGAGGCGCCGGTGCTTCGCCTCGTGGGGCGGGAAGATGACGTCGTCGCGCGTCACGACGATGGCGAGCGCGAGGACGCCGTCGAGGAGGCGCGCGTCGGCCGACTCGAACATGGTCCACTGCGTGGGCCGCGCCGCGGACGCGGACCCGAAGAGCGTGAAGAAGGACCAGGTCTCGCCGTCGCGGTAGGTGTGGTACGTGCCGCGCTCGCCGACGGTCTGCAGCGCTTCGGGCAGCGTCGCGAGGTAGCCCAGGACGTCGCCGCCGAAGGCCGCGACGGCCGCGTCGGGAAGCGCGAACGACAGCCCGTCGAAGTGCCAGCTGTGCGTCACGGGCGCGACGGTGCTCGCGTTGCGGTGTGTTGTGTTGGCCGTGTACATGTCGACGACGGGCGCATTCCAGGCCGCCTCCCAGAGGCCGCGGTCCGCGCGCGACACGAGCGGCGCAAGGTGCACCGTGACCCGGAGCGGCGGCACGGTCCGCGGCAGGTACGCGGCCCCGTCGTCGTCGGCATGGTCGATGCCGGACAAAATGAAGTTCGACGTCATCGTCGCGTGGGGCGCCGCGGCCAGGGCCTTGTGTCGCGGCCCCGCGGCCTCCGCGGCGCTCGCGGGGAAGACGACGCTTCGCCAGCCCGCGCTGCCCTCGTCGAACGCGCCGACCCAGCCCTGGGCGAACATGCGCGTCGTCGACACGAGCATGTTCGCGTAGCCCATGAGCACGCTCGCCGTCGCCTCGCACTCCGACGCCGCGAGCTCCGCCCGCCCGTCGTCGATGCGGTCCGGCAGCTCCACGACGCTCACCCAGGCCAGCGTGCTGAGGAAGACGACGGCCGCCGCGACGACGGCGGCCTTGCGCCAGAGGCGCGTGGGCTGCCGGCGATCGGGGGGGGGGCTTCCCCGGGTCGTCCCCCACGCCGGGGGCTGCCACATGGGCAGCCATCCTGTGGTTCGCACTTTTTGTTATGCAATCGCTTGTACTTCAAGGTATTGTTCAACGTCTCGCCATTTTCTGCCACACCTGTGGAGAGGGGAGGTGTGTGGACGACAAGACCCCCGCTCCCGCATGGCACAGCTGATCGACTCCCCGCACGCGGAGATGAAGCGAATACTCGACGTCCAGAAGAAGGCGTTCATCGCCAACGGCGCGCCGTCGACGCAGGAGCGCATCCGGCGCATCGACGTCGCCATCAAGCTGCTCCTCGACAACGCGGACGCGCTCTGCGCCGCCGTCGACGAGGACTTTGGCGGGCGGCCCGTCAAGTTCACGAAGTTCGTCGACGTCGCGACGGTCGTCGACGGGCTGAAGAACGCGCGCGCGCACGTCGCCAAGTGGTCGGCGCCGCACCGCCGCGGCGTCGAGTTCCCGATGAACCTCGCGGGCGCGTCGAACGCCGTCGAGTACGTGCCCAAGGGCGTCGTCGGCGTCATCTCGCCCTGGAACTACCCCGTGTCGCTCCTCTTCAACCCGCTCGCGGGCATCTTCGCCGCGGGCAACTCGGCGATGCTCAAGCCGTCCGAGTTCGTGCCCAAGACCGCGGAGCTCGTGCGGAAGCTCGTCGCCGAGGCCTACGACGAGAGCGTCTGTTGCGTGGTCACGGGCCACGCGGACGTCGCCGCGACGTTTAGCAGCCTGCCCTTCGACCACCTCATGTACACGGGGTCGGCGCCGGCGTCCGGTTACGGGAAAACGACGAGCGATCGAGATTTTGACAAAAGATCGTCGCCGACGCGTCCCGTAGGTCGACGCGCGTCGGCAAGATCGTCGCCCGGGCCGCGGCGGAGAACCTCGTGCCCTGCACGCTGGAGCTGGGCGGCAAGTGCCCCGTCATCGTCGGCGCGTCCACGGACCTGAACGTGACGGCCATGCGCGCGCGCGCCGCGTCCTTCGGCGCCGTCCCTCGCGTCGCTCCTCGATTCGCGCTTCACCCCGCCCGCCGCAGGCCTCGCGCACGGCAAGGTCATGAACGCGGGGCAGACGTGCATCGCGCCGGACGTCGTCTTCGTGCCCGCGGCGCTGAAGCAGCCCTTCGCCGACGCCTTCAAGGCGGCCGTCGCCGACATGTTCCCGGCGGGCGTCGCGCAGTCCGGCGACTACACGTCCGTCATCTCCGACGCGCACTACGAGCGCGCGACGGGGCTCGTGGCCGAGGCCGAGGCCGCGGGCGTCGAGGTGCTCGTCTGCCCCGGCGGCGACGCCGCCGCCACGGGCGGCGACGAGGAGTCCAAGGCCGGCGCGTACCCGCGCCGCATGGCCCCGACGCTCGTCTTCGACCCGGCGGACGACCTCAAGATCAGCGGCGAGGAGATCTTCGGCCCGCCCATGGTCGTCCGCACCTACGACGCCGTCGAGGACGCCGTCGCCTACGTCAACGCGCGGCCCCGGCCCCTGGCCTGCTACTACTTCGGCACGGACGCCGCCGAGGAGGCCAAGGTCCTGCCGCGGATCACGGCCGGCGGCGTCTGCGTCAACGACGTCATCATGCACGTCGCGCAGGAGGACCTGCCCTTCGGCGGCGTCGGCGGCTCGGGCTACGGCTCCTACCACGGCCACGAGGGCTTCCTCGAGTTCTCGCACCACAAGGGCGTCCACCGCCAGGTCGCGACGGGCCGCCAGTTCCTCCTCCAGGGCATCTACCCGCCCTACGACAAGAAGGGTTCCATGCTCGACATGATCATCGACATGAAGCTCACGCCCGCGAAGGACTCCAAGCTCCCCTGCTGCATCCTCTGATTTTGACCGCCCCGTCGCGGCTCTCTAATCGCATCGTCGTCGTTGGTGTGGGCGTCGCGCTGGCGCGGCCCGGGTGGTGAGCGCCGCCGACCGTCTCCGAGTCGGCCAGCCCGGCCTGCCCGTGAGTCACCGCGGCGGTGCCCGGGCCGCCCCGGGCCGCCGTCACGGTGGCCGCGGCCACTGCCACTGACATCGTCACCGCCGACATCGGCGACGACTCGAGGCTCGGCGCGCCCCGCCTGGTCTCGACGACGCGAAACCGAAGAGTCCTACGTCCTCGCCGCTGCTATGCGTCCTCCGAAGACGCGAGGACGGCCTCGGGCAGCCCGTGACCGCACACCGGCCAATCCCGTCGTACGCTAGTTAGAGCATTCAAATCGTGTTCGGCCACGCGAATCGACTTCGATGGAAAGCGCGCCAAATCGCGCAAACTCCCCTCCACCTGTTTATCCGCTCGCGAGTCGCTCGCGAAAAGCAAAGCAGCCACATCCGCCACCTTCGGTGCGACGCGCAGCCGCCCCCCGCCCCGTCGCCGGCCCCGCGGGCCTCCGCGCCCCCGCCCCCGCCCCCAGGGACCCCGCCCCGCCCCCGCGCGAACGCGCGCGGCTGCGCGCGGCCCCGCTCACCAGCTGCCAGGGACCCAGCCCCGCCCCCCCGCGCGAACGCGCGCGGCTGCGCGCGGCCCCGCGGCCCACCCACTCCCACCCGCGCGAACGCGCGCGGCTGCGCGCGGCCCCGCGGCTCACCCGCTGCCCCCCCCCTCGCAGCATCCCATCATGTCCGGTGAAGTCGAGACCTTCGCGTTCAGCGCCGACATCAACCAGCTGCTGTCGCTGATCATCAACACGTTCTACTCGAACAAGGAGATCTTCCTCCGCGAGCTCATCTCGAACGCGTCCGACGCGCTCGACAAGATCCGCTACCAGTCGCTCACGGACGCGTCCGTGCTCGATGCCGAGCCCAACCTCGAGATCCACATCATCCCCGACAAGGCGAACAACACGCTCACGATCGTCGACACGGGCATCGGCATGACCAAGGCCGACCTCATCAACAACCTCGGCACGATCGCCAAGTCGGGCACCAAGGCCTTCATGGAGGCGCTCCAGGCCGGCGCCGACATCTCGATGATCGGCCAGTTCGGCGTCGGCTTCTACTCCGCCTACCTCGTCGCCGAGAAGGTCGTCGTCACGTCCAAGAACAACGACGACGAGCAGTACACGTGGGAGTCCGCCGCCGGCGGCTCGTTCACGGTCGTGCCCGACGCGCCCGAGGCCAAGCGCATCGGCCGCGGCACGCGCATCGTCCTCACGATGAAGGAGGACATGGCCGAGTACCTCGAGGAGCGCCGCCTCAAGGATCTCGTCAAGAAGCACTCCGAGTTCGTCGGCTTCCCCATCAAGCTCTACGTCGAGAAGACGCAGGAGAAGGAGGTCACGGACGACGACGATGACGACGACGATGACAAGGACGAGGACGACGACGCCCCGAAGGTCGAGGACGTCGACGAGGAGGAGACCAAGAAGGAGAAGAAGACGAAGAAGATCAAGGAGGTCACGCACGAGTGGGACCACCTCAACGGCCAGAAGCCCATCTGGATGCGCAAGCCCGACGAGGTCACCCAGGAGGAGTACGCGTCCTTCTACAAGTCGCTCACGAACGACTGGGAGGACCACGCCGCCGTCAAGCACTTCTCCGTCGAGGGCCAGCTCGAGTTCCGCTCCGTGCTCTTCCTCCCGCGCCGCGCGCCCTTCGACATGTTCGAGGGCGGCACGAAGAAGAAGTTCAACAACATCAAGCTCTACGTGCGCCGCGTGTTCATCATGGACAACTGCGAGGACCTCATGCCCGAGTTCCTGACCTTCGTCAAGGGCATCGTCGACTCCGAGGACCTGCCCCTCAACATCTCGCGCGAGACGCTCCAGCAGAACAAGATTCTGAAGGTCATCAAGAAGAACCTCGTGAAGAAGTCCATCGAATTGTTCAACGAGGTCGCGGAGGACGAGGACAAGTACAAGAAGTTCTACGAGGCGTTCTGCAAGAACCTCAAGCTCGGCGTCCACGAGGACTCGACGAACCGCGCGAAGATCGCCAAGCTCCTGCGCTACCACACGACCAAGTCCGGCGAGGAGATGACGTCGCTCGACGACTACATCGCGCGCATGTCGGACAACCAGCCCGGCATCTACTACGTCACGGGCGAGTCCAAGCGCGCCGTCGAGACGTCGCCCTTCCTCGAGAAGCTCAAGAAGAAGGGCTACGAAGTCATCTTCATGGTCGACCCCATGGACGAGTACTGCGTCCAGCAGCTCAAGGAGTACGAGGGCAAGAAGTTGATCTCCGCGACCAAGGAGGGCCTCAAGATGGAGGAGACCGAGGAGGAGAAGAAGGAGCTCGAGGAGGCCAAGGCGGCCACGGAGGGCCTCTGCAAGCTCATGAAGGAGGTCCTCGACGACAAGGTGGACAAAGTCGTCGTCTCGACGCGCCTCGCGGACTCGCCCTGCGTGCTCGTCACCGGCGAATACGGCTGGTCCGCGAACATGGAGCGCATCATGAAAGCGCAGACGCTCCGCGATTCGTCGTCGTCGGCCTACATGTCGTCCAAGAAAACGATGGAGATCAACCCGCTGAACCCCATCGTGAAGTCGCTCCGCGACAAGGCCGAGGCCGACCAGAGCGACAAGACGGTGAAGGACCTCATCTGGTTGCTCTACGACACGTCGCTGCTCACGTCCGGCTTCAGCCTCGACGAGCCGTCGACGTTCGCGTCGCGCATCCACCGCCTCATCAAGCTGGGCCTCTCCATCGACGACGACGACGACGAGCTCGACGCCGACATGGACGACCTTCCCCCTTTGGAGGAGGACGGCTTGGACGAGGAGTCGACGATGGAGCAGGTCGATTAAGGCCTGCCCGGCCCGCGTCGCCACGCTTTTCGCGCCATTCCCCGCGCGCCCCAACTAATAAGACAGTTGGCTGTGCGCACGATGTGTATGTTGGCATGACCGGCGCCGCCGAGCTCCGGATCGCCGGGATCGCCCCGGACCCGGCCGAGTCGCTCTGGATCGCCAGGATCGCGTCTGAGCGCGCGGGGTCGCCCCGGATCGCCGCGGATCGCGCCGGGATCGCGCCGCATCGCTCCGGATCGAACCCGGTTGCGGCTTGTAGTGCAATTGAATGAAACATGCCGTTCTCAACATCGCGAACACCGGTGGGCGCCACACACGCGATTTTTTCAGCTGCCCCGACAAGGAAGGCAATTGCACTATGGCGACCGCTTGCCTTTGCGGCGACCTCGGCGACGAGGAGATTGGCGCCGTGCCCGTCGTCGCGGAAGAGGCAAAGGAGGACCAGGTGAGTGACGCACCGGGCAGCCCCGTAGGCGGCCGCCTAGAAACGCCCCCGCGTAGGTTGGCGCCGTCATGGACTCCATGATGCTCGAACCCGTAGCGCCGGTCCCGCTGCCGGTGAAGATGGCGGCGCCGATCCCCAAGGGGCCCATCGCGCACAACGTTCTCGCCCACTCGAACGCGCACACGCTCCCGCGCCCCGTGGCCTACGACAACAAGTACGTGAACGTGAAGCGCGTCTTCAACACGCAGCCCGAGGTCATGGGCTTCGTCATCTGCGTCGGCGAGACCATCCACGAGCGCATGCTCAAGAAGCCCATGATGACGATCCTCCTGTCCGTGCAGGCGGGCCTCCTGCTGTCCTTCGGCGTGCTCATGAGCTGCCAGGTCGGCGGCCGCTGGGGCAGCTCGACGGGCGTCAACAACTTCGTCTTCGCGGGCTTCGGCATCCCCTTCGGCCTCACGTTCATCGTCATGTGCCAGGGCGCGGAGCTCATAACGGCCAACTACATGTTCTGCAGCTTCGCCGTCCTCGCCGCCGAGCCCGAGGATCGCCCGCGGCAGATCAAGGGCCTCCTCGGGAACTGGTTCTTCTGCTGGTGGTCGAACCTGCTCGGCGCCGTGCTCCACTTCGTCATGTTCGCCTGGTCCACGGGCCTCATAAAGAGCGTGCGCATCGGCGGCGACCTCTACAGCGACCCGACCGACTCGCTCGAGCACGACCAGGTGCTGTGGTACAAGTCGAACCAGGACTTCCGCGACGACATGAACGGCGACCTCTGCAGCCGCTCCAACTACGGCATGGCCAACCTCTGCAAAGTCGTCAAGGTCTGCCGCGCCAAGTGCACGGCCCACTTCACGACGTCCATCATCCGCGGCGCGGGCTGCAACTGGATGGTCTGCCTCGCGATCTGGCTCCAGATGATCGCGACGGAGCCCATCTCCAAATTCATCATGATTTGGCTCCCCATCGAGCTGTTTATCTCGTCCGGCTTCGACCACCTCGTCGTCAACGAATTCCTCATCCCCGCGGGCATCATGGTCGGCGGCAAGTACTACGACGACCGCTGCAACTGGGGAAACGCGTTCTGGTTCAACTTCGTGCCGGTGACCCTCGGCTCCATCGTCGGCGCCTGGTTTCTCGTCTTCCCCTTCTGGCTCATCAACAAGGACGGCTGGCGCGCGGGCCTCGAGCAGCAGAAGGCCATCTAGTGCCCCCGTCGGCTACACCGCCGGGGAAAGATCCACTCCCGACCCGTCGCCCGCGCGTCCGCCCAAAATTTGCACATACGCCGCGCGCCGCCACAGCCGTCGAGGATGCCGCGGCGCTCGCGACCTGGAGTGCGGACCTAAGAATCTCGCGCACATGGCCTGTATTAAGATCTAGGTCTCGACTCCTAACGCCGCGGCGACGACGCCAAGGCCAAGCACGACTCGCCCGCGCGCAAGCGCAGCATCTCGGGCTCGGGCGACGATGCGGCGTGAAGACTTAGGCTATACTTGCGCGTCGAGGCGCGCGAGGTTCCTTATAGCATCCTCGTAGCCCTTGGCAGCGGCGCGCTCGAACCAGTACCTGGCTTTGCCGAGGTCGACTTCCGTGCCTGCTCCGTCCTTGTAACAGCAGCCAAGGCAAAACTCTCCAGAGGTAAGACCTTGATCCGCCGCGAGCGCGTAGTACCGGAACGCTTCTTCAAATTTCTCCTCAGAGTAAAGTGAAGTCCCTAAATTGGTTTGTCCGAACGCGTCGCCCCGATCTGCGGCCGTGCGATACAGCCGCTCCGCCTTCTTCTTGTCCAGCTTGACGCCACTTCCAGTCCGGTACAACCCCCCAAGCCGTGTCATCGCCCGCACATCTCCGAGCTCCACGGCGCGCCGGTAAATCTTCGCGGCTTTCTTGTCGGATTTCACGAGGCCGTAGAGACCGCGGCGGTACGCGGTTCCCAAAAACCTAATCGCTTCCGGCACCTCGTTCTCCACATGGCGACGAAGACGCGCGAGGTCTTCCGCATCGGTTTCTGCGTGCGGTATGCGACAGAGGGGACACGCGCCGGTGCCGATCTTGTCGAAGCACGATCGGCAGACCCTTCGGCAGCAACAGACGTGAAACACGTTCGTCGCATTCACGTCCCACTCATCGAGACAGATCGGGCACCGCGACCCGAGCCGCGCCGACAGCGGCTCCCGCTCCGGGTTCGCCTCCCGCAGGGCACGAGCAGCTTCGTGCTCCGCCGCGATGCGCGCGCGGACCTCGTCGGCGTGCGACCGCGGCGCGGGGCCGTAGAACACGTCCCGCGGCGGCGACGGCGGGGGCGTCGGCGCTTCCGCCCGCGCCGCCTCCGCCGCGCGCTCGGCTCGAATCTTCTTGCACGCCTTTCGGTGACCCCGGTCGCGCCAGTCGATGCGTTGGCATTCAGTCGAACAATACTGCGTAGTTCCGCACGGGCAGCTCAGTAAAGTTCTCGGTTTCGCCCCACAAATCGTGCACGTCAAACGCAGCTGTAGCGCTTTCGCCCGCGCCTTCTTCTCTTCGTATTCGCGCTGCTTCTCGACGTACTCGGCCTTCATGATCGTTTTCGCGGCGGCGCGCGGGCGACAGTTTTGCCTCTCCACAAATTCGCTCCTGACCCTCGCACAGGCAAAATCGCTCAAAATCTTACCCCAGGCCAGCCCACCCCTAGACCATCACACCCATGCCGTCTCAATGCCCCCTCGGCGTCGTCGTCCTTGCGCCAGGCGGGCGTCGCGTTCAGGAACGCGAGACACCAGGCCGCGAAGGTCGGCGCGGAGAGGAACGCGGCGACGACGACGACGCCAAGGCCAAGCACGACTCGCCCGCGCGCAAGCGCAGCATCTCGGGCTCGGGCGACGACGCGGCATGAAGACTTAGGCTATACTCGCGCGTCGAGGCGCGCGAGGTTCTGTATAGCATTCTCGTGGCCCTTGGCAGCGGCGCGCTCGAACCAGTACCTGGCTTTGCCGAGGTCGACTTCCGTGCCTGCTCCGTCCATGTAACAGCAGCCAAGGCTATTCTCCGCATAGGTATAGCCTTGATTCGCCGAGAGCGCGTAGTACCGGACCGCCTCTTCAAATTTCTCCTCAGAATCAAGTAAAAACCCTAATCTGGATTGCCCGCACGCGTCGCCCCGATCTGCGGCCGCGCGATACAGCCGCTCCGCCTTCTTCTTGTCCAGCTTGACGCCACTTCCATGCTCGTAAAACTCCCCAAGAAATACCATCGCCCGCACATTCCCGAGCTCCACGGCGCGCCGGTAAATCTTCGCTGCTTTCTTTTCGGATTTCACGAGGCCCAACCAACCGCGTTTGTACACACTTCCCAAACACGTAATCGCTTCCGGCACCTCGTTCTCCACATGGCGGCGAAGACGCGCGAGTTCTTCCGCAATGTCCTTCGCGCGCGGTACACGACAGAGGGGACACGCGGTTTCGATCTTGTGCTCGCAGGTTAGGCAGACCATCCGGCAGCAACAGATGCGAAACACGCCCGGAGAATTGACGTCCCAGTCCTCGAGGCAGATCGGGCACCGCGACCCGAGCCGTGCCGACGTCGGCTCCCGCTCCGGGTTCGCCTCGCGTCGCACGCGGGCCGCCTCGTGCTCCGCCGCGATGCGCGCGCGGACCTCGTCGGCGTGCGACCGCGGCGCGGGGCCGTAGAACACGTCCCGCGGCGGCGACGGCGACGGCGTCGGCGCTTCGGCCCGCGCCGCCTCCGCGGCCTGGATCTTCTTGCAGACCTTCCGGTGGCCCCGATCGCGCCAATCGATGCGTTGGCAGTCCGTCGAACAGTAGGCCGTCGTGCCGCACCCTTTGCACGCCTTCGCTTTGTCGGCGCCGCAGATCGTGCAGGTCTTGAGAGTGTCGAGTTTTTTGCCCCTCGCTCGGGCCATGCGAGTCTCATACTCCAACTTCTTCTCCTGCCACGACATGACTCGGTGCGCGTCCTTGCGACGGCGTCCTCGTGAGCCTCAACAGGCAAAATCGCTCAAAATCTTAGCCCCGGGCTAAGCCCACGCCTAGAGCGCTCATGTCGTTCTCCATGCCCCCCTCGGCGGCGTCGTCGTCCTTGCGCCAGGCGGCCCTCGCGTTCACGAACGCGAGGCACCAGACCGCGAAGGTCGGCGCGGAGAGGAACGCCGCGACGACGACGCCAAGGCCAAGCACGACTCGCCCGCGCGCAAGCGCAGCATCTCGGGCTCGGGCGACGACGCGGCGTGAAGACTTAGGCTATACTTGCGCGTCGGTCGAGGCGCGCGAGCTTCTTTCTAGCATCCTCGTCGCCCTTGGCAGCGGCGCGCTCGAACCAGTATCTGGCTTTGCCGAGGTCGACTTCCGTGCCTTTTCCATAATGGTAACAAATGCCAAGGTTGAGCTCTCCTTCGGTATAGCCTTGATCCGCCGCGAGCGCGTAGTACCGGAACGCTTCTTCGTATTTCTTCTCAGGACGAAGCAAATTCCCTAAGTCGTTTTGCGCGTCTGCGTCGCCCCGGTCCGCGGCCATGCGAAACAGCCGCTCCGCCTTCTTCTTGTCCAGCTTGACGCCTTCCCCATACAGGTACATTTCCCCCAGGAATACCATCGCGTCCACATCCCCGAGCTCCACGGCGCGCTTCCAAATCTTCGCGGCTTTCTTATCGGATTTCACGAGGCCGTACATACCTTCGCGGTACGCCTCTCCCAAAAACGAAATCGCTTCAGGCACTTCGTTCTCCACATGGCGGCGCAGACGCGCGAGGTCTTCCGCAAAACCTTCTGCGAGCGGTATCCGACAGAGGGGACACGCAGTTTCGATCTTGTCCTCGCACGATCGGCAGACCCTCCGGCAGCAACAGACGCGAATCACGTTCCCCTTATTCACGTCCCACTCCTCGAGACAGATCGGGCACCGCGACCCGTACCGCGCAGAAAGCGGCTCCCGCTCCGGGTTCGCCTCGCGCAGCACGCGGGCGGCCTCGTCCCGCTCGCGGAGGCGCGCGCGGACCTCGTCGGCGTGCGACCGCGGCGCGGGGCCGTAGAACACGTCCCGCGGCGGCGACGGCGGGGGCGTCGGCGCTTCGGCCCGCGCCGCCTCCGCGGCCTGGATCTTCTTGCAGACCTTCCGGTGGCCCCGGTCGCGCCAGTCGATGCGTTGGCAGGCCGTCGAACAGTAGGCCGTCGTGCCGCAACCTTTGCACGCCTTCGCTTTGTCGGCGCCGCAGATCGTGCAGGTCTTGAGAGTGTCGAGTTTTTTGCCCCTCGCTCGGGCCATGCGATTCTCATACTCCAACTTCTTCTCCTGCCACGACATGACTCGGTGCGCGTCCTTGCGACGGGGGCGTCGCCAACAAAAGCTCGGCTGATCGTGAGCTGCCGCCTTCCCGGATGCGTCCGTGCACGCGCTCGAGAGAAGCGGGAGTACATAGCGGGAACCCAGTATCGCTCGCGCATGAGCTCCGCCCGCGACGACCGCAACCTTACCCCCCCCCGCACCCGAGCTACTTCGGCCAGAACACCTCGAAGGCGAGGCCGTTGTCCCTGAGGGATGCGCGGATGCTGCCCTTCTCGATACAAAACTTGATGGCCTCGTGCCAGTGCTTGTTGATGACGCGCCAGCCCGCCGTGCGGAGGAGACGGATGACCTTCTTCACGAGGAAGGGCGGGTCCTGCTTGATCGACATGAGCGTCATCGCGAGGATGAGGTCGCGCTGCATCTTCTGCTCCCGCGACAGCTCCAAAAGCAGCGCGCGCTCCTCCTCGGACATGCCCGGCTCGGGCAGGCCCGGCGGGCCGATCTTGTAGGTGTCGCCGAAGATGAACTGGCTGTACTTGTCGATGAACATGCCCGCGTCGCCCGCGGACGTGAAGCCGCGGAACCTGCGGCGGAGATCAACGCGCGTGGCCTCGCCCCTCGTCGCTCGAGGGGTTCGCTTCTAGTTTGAAGTCCCGCGGCGAGCTCCTCCGCGACGAGAGGAACTGGCTCGTCCAAAAATCGACTTCGATTCGACCGAGCAGTCCGCGCCGCGCTCCTGGGACAGCGGCCGAAGTTTCGAGTCTGTGTTCCCCCGCGCCGCGCTCCACGTCTCCGACAGCAGCCGCTTCACGTCCTTGTGGAGCACCTGCAAAGAAACCAAATAGTCAATGTCTCGACGCAATTTCTTCCGCCATCCTTCGAGAACTCGACGAGAGCGATCGGCTCGTCCAAAAACGACTTCGATTTGATGAAGTTTCCCAAATCAGTGGTTGACTCGCACGCACACACCTCGCGGGCCTCGTGCATCTCGTCGTCGGACTCGATGAAGTCGCTCTCGTCCTCGGGCTCGGGCTCGGGCTCCTCGGGCTCGCCCTCGTCGCCCGCGTTGAGCGCGTCGACGGCCTCGGCGGCCTCGCGCTCCGTGCGCTCGACCTCGGCGAGCGCGTCCGCGTAGGCCTTGGCCGCGAGCTTGAGCTCGGCGTCGCTGAGGCCGCGCTCGTCGAGCTTCGCCTCGGCGGCGGCGGCGGCGAGCTTCGCCTCGTCCGTCGCGGACTTGCGCGGCTCGCGGAGCGGCGGCAGCGGCCGCTGCCGGTCCGCGGGCGGCGCGCCGGCCACGGCGTCCGCGGGCGACCCGTCGGGCGACGGCGCGTGGTCGAGGGCCGGGAGCATGGGCCTGAAGGCCGACGACCCGAGGAGCGGCGCGGAGGACGAGCCGGCGAGGTCCGGCGGCGCGCCGTCGTCCGCGAGCGGCGCGAGCGACCGCGCCTTCGGCTCGGGCGACAGGAACTTGAGGGACCGGCGGCCCTCGGGGATGGGGCTCGGCATGGCGAGGCTCGTGAACTTGGACGGCGTCCGGCTCCCGCGCGCGCTGCCCGGCGCGACCTGCGCGTGCGACGAGTCGAGGCTCGACTCGTCGCTCGCGAGCGACCGGTTCGCGCCGAAGGACCTGGGCGGAACAGGGTGATTCAACAACGTGATTGGTCCGCGCGCGCGCGTTCCAGAACAAGCATCCGCGCTTCGAGAGCGCTCCGAGGGATGATCGCTCGCCCAAACATCAGCCGAAACGAGTGGGAAACGGTCGAGAGAGCAGCCTTTGGGAATTTCGCACCCTTTTCCCGCCCCGTGGCGGACTCGACGCTCAGGCGGTCGTCGTCCGTCGAGTCGCCGCCGTCGTCCTCGGAGCTCGACTGGTCGCCGTCGGCGTCGCTGCCGGCGTCCGACGAGCCCCGGCGCTTCTTCCTGGAGCCGCGCGCCTTCTTCTTCGACGACCGGCGGCCGGACGCGAGCGACGACGCGGAGCTCGCGCGCTGCGCGGCCTTGACGGCGGCGAGGGCGCCGCCGCCGGGGCCCTTGTCGCTGTTGGCGCGCTTGCGGCCCGAGTTGAGCGCCGCGGCGCGGCCGTCCTTGGAGCTCCGCTTCTGCCGCGAGCCGGGCCGTTTCTCCGACGCGCCGCTCCGCGCGGACGCGTCGCTCTTCCCCGCGTCGCTGCCGACGGACGGCGTCGGCGACTGGGACCGGAAGAGGGCGCTGATCTTCGCGCTGAGCTCCGACGCCTCCTCCGACGGCTCGGGCCCCTTCTTCTTGCCGGTCTTCTTGTGGCCGCTGTCGCGGCGGCCGCGGCGCCGCGCGCTGCCCTTGTCGCTGCTCCGCGCGCTGCCCTGGTCGGAGCCCTCCTTCTCGGCGGCGGCGCCGGCCTTGGCGGAGTTGGCGTGCTGGAGCAGGATGTGGCCGCTCAGGCGCCGCAGGGCCTTGTCGCCCGCGCCGTCGCCGTCGAGCGACAGCGCGGGCACGGGCTTCTTCTTCGGCATCTTCGCGCGCATGTGCTCCGCCTCGACGAGGCCCGTCCACCAGGCCATGCCCGGCAGGATGACGGCGCTCACATCGCCGCCCGGCGGGTCCGTCGCCTCGGGGTCGAAGCGCGCGACGGCGAGCGGCGGGAACCGGCGCATGAGCGTCAGGAACTCGGGGAAGTCGACGATGCCGTCGCCGTTGAGGTCGAACTCGGCGAAGATGGCGCAGGCGTCGCGCGCGTCGACGGCCGTGCCCTTCTCCTTGATGTGGGCGCTGAGCTCGTGGAGCTCGAGGCCGCCGTCGCTGTTGACGTCGACGGCGTCGAAGACGCGCCGGTACGCCGCGACGGCCTCGCGGCTCAGGTGCTTGCCCGCCTCGGCGACGTGGGCCTTCGTCGGGTCGCTCTCGACGCGCAGCTTCGGCGCGCGCAGCTTGTGGAGCATCTTCGCCGCCGCGCGCACGGCCGCGATGGCCGCGCGGCCGCTGCCCGCGCCGGACGACTTGCGTTTCCGCCGCTCGCGCGCGGCCGACACGGCGTAGCCGAGGCGCCACAGGGCGACGGCAACGTCCAGGGACCCGTCGGGCAGGATGGCCGACGCGGGCTTCTCCGGCGCCGGGTCCTCGACCGCGGCCGAGTTCGACCGCGACCGCGACGACCTATGAAAGGTTTTCTTTTGCCGGCCGCGACACCATCGGGGACGCCGGCGCGCGACCCGCTCTTGCCGAGGTTCGTCGGCGACGCGCGGCCGTCGGGCGACGTCTGCTCGAAGGACTTGCGCGGCCCCCGCTCCGGCGACGGCGCGTTCTCGAAGGACGCGCGCGGCCCCCGGCCTGTGTGAAAATCAAATAAAAAATGCGCATATGCGACCGTTTTGACACAATGTTTTCGGCTGTGCTTCGAGAACTCGATGAGAGCAATCGATCTGTCCAAAAATCAGCCGAATCGACTTCGATTTGACCGAGCTCGAGAATGTCAAAGTTTGGTCGGGACGTCCCAAAACCAGTGGGTGATTTGCGCACGGCCCCCGGCGGCTCGCGGTGAGCTTCGCCTCGACGGCGAGCTCGACGCGCACGGCCTTGAGCCACTTGATCCAGTAGAGCTGCCACTTGCCCACGGCGCCGGCGCCGTCCTCGCCGCCGTTGAAGCGCGCCATGAGCGCCATGAACTCGTCGCGCTCGATGCCGCCGTTGCCGTCCGCGTCCGCGAGCGTGATCATGCCGTAGGACTCGCGCTCCGTCATCTTGACGCCGAGCTGGGCGAGCGTGCCCATGAGCTCGGACGCCGAGATGGACCCGTCGCCGTTGATGTCGAGCTCGTCGAAGCACGCGCCGTAGTGCTTCCGCTGCTCGCGCGAGAGCCGCGTCGCCGGGTCGTCGAGCGCGAGGCGCGCCTTGACGTCCTCGCGCGTCTCGAGCCGCGGGAACCAGGCCCAGAGCGACGCCCAGCGCGTCTTCTTGAGGCGCGGGTCCTCGCGGCTCGCGAGGCACTCGTAGAACTCGGACCGGCTCAGGCCCCGGTCGTCGTCGCTGTTCCAGTCGCCCGCGGCGACCATGGCCTTGGCGGCCTCGAGGTCGCAGGCGTCGCCCAGGGACTTGAGGCCGCCCTGGAGCGCCTTGGTCGCGAGGCGCGCGGACCCGTCGGGCGGCGGCCGGCCGTCGCCGCCGAACGCGTAGAGCGCGTCGAAGAACTGGTCGAGCGTCCGCCTGCGTGGAACTCAAATCTTCAGCCCGACTTCAATGTGAGCGTATTCGAAAGTCTCGACACAAGCTCTTCGACCGTGCTTCGAGAACTCGACGAGAGCCATCGATTCGTCCAAAAGTCAGCCGAATCGATTTCGATTCGACCGAGCTCGAGAATTTCAAAGTTTGGTCGGGACGTCCCGAACCGGCGGTCGATTTGCGCGCGGGCGTCCGCCGCGCGTGCGTCGACCAGCCCTTGCGGAGGTCGCGCGCCCGGAGGCGCTTCTTCGGCCGCTCCTTGGGCGGCAGGCCCTCCTTCTGGCGGCGCCGCGCCTCGTCGTCCTCCTCCTCGCCCTCGCGGCGCTTCGAGAGCTCGAGGTCCTCGGGCACGGGGAAGAGCCAGCGCCACCACCAGTCGCGCTGGATGACCTTGGCCCGGCCGCGGGCCTTGCGCTTGTTCTTCGAGTTCGGCGGCGCGCGCATGGCCACGTACCAGAGGAACTGCTCCAGGGAGATCTCGCCGTCCTCGGAGCCGGCCTCGACGCACATCTGCACGACTGCGCCCTCGTCGACGTCGACCTTCTCCGCGTTCAGCGCGTCGATGATCTCGCCGCCGTCGAGGCGCCCGCTCTTGTCGTCGTCGATGAGCTCGAAGGCCGCGCGCAGCTCGCGCACCTCGCCCTCGCTCAGCGTCCGCGGCTCCGCGAGGCGCTTGACGGCGTCGGGCGCCGCCGCGCTCAGCGCGAGCGACGCCGCGGACCCGTCGGACCCGTTGGCGCTGTCGACGGAGTTGCGCCGGCTCCGCCGGCCCTTGGCCTCGGCCTCGGCCTTGTCGACCTCGGCGCGCTCCTGCTTGGCGACGAGCCGCATCTGCGCGAGCTTCGGCAGCCACGAGTCGAGCCAGTGCTCGAGGCCCGTCGACTTCTCGTTGCGGGCCATGTCGCGCGACTTGATCATCATCTCCAGGAACTCGTCCCACTCCACGGACCCGTTGCCGTCGATCTACGAACACAGTGCATTCGCGTCGGCTTCTTCGGACGCGGGCCGCGCGCGTCGGCCGTGCGGATCATCTCCTCGGCCTCCTTCTCGCTGATGGTCACGTTCACGTGCTTCAGCAGGCCCACGCGCAGCTCCTCGGCGTCCAGCGATCCCTCGCCGGACGTGTCGAGGTCGATGAACCTAGGCGCGGGGGTCCTGTCCTGCCCACGCGCGCGTGCGGGGGACGCCGCGGCCGCGCAGGCCGCGCAGGCGCCGGTACTCCTCGGAGCTGAAGCCCATGATCATGTCGTCTTCCGCATCCGCCGCCGCGGCGGCCGCCGCCTCCTCCGGCATGGGAGGTGCCGAGGCTGTCGCTTCACCTCGTAAAGCACTCTCCCATACACTGGCCGAAGAGCCGACTCGATGCTGCCGCTCTAATAGATTTGAATGCATCATCGGATAAATCTTCGTGGTTTCTGTCGTCTTGAAGCTCACGATGGCGGCCCTCGTCGAGGCCTCGGCCCTGCAGCCCTGGGCCGTGCTCAAGGCCTTCGCCGGCGGCGTCGCGCGCGGCGAGGACACGGCCTTCGAGTGGGACCCGCCGGACGCGCCCAAGTCGTGCACGAGCTGGAACGAGGCCGTGCACGGCGCCGAGCCCCTGGCCCTGCTCGAGGGCGAGGCGCGCGAGAACTTCGCGACGGCGCCGAAGCGGCCGCCGGCGCAGTTCAAGAGCTTCCGCGACTTCGCGATCAAGCTCAACTCCCAGGAGCGGAGCAACAAGCGCGCGCGGCCCATGCTCTTCGTCGGGGGCTGCCACCGGTCCGGCACGTCCGTGCTCGCGCGGCTCCTGAAGCGGAGCCCGCTCGTCGCCGGCATGGAGGACACGGACGCGCCCGAGGACGAGGGCCAGCACCTCCAGCACGTGCTGCCGACGGACGAGGAGCACGGCGGCGTCGGCTGCTTCGCGCTCGACGCAAAGTACCGCTGGACGGAGCGGACGACGGACCCGGACCCCGTCGCCTGCGGCGAGCAGCTGCTCTACAGCTGGGGCAACTGGTGGCTGCGGTCGAGCCGGCGCCGGGGCCGGTCCGCGCGGCCGGGCGTCGTCATGCGGCCGCTGCTCCTCGAGAAGACGCCGAGCAACATCGTGCACACGCGGCGGCTCCCGGGGCGGGAACGGGGTGATTCGACGTCGCTTCAACGTGAGTGTTTCGTGCGCGCGCGTTCCGGCAACCGAATCCACGCGTCGAGGGCGCTCCGAGAGATGATCGCTCGTCCAAAGATCAGCCGACACGAGTGGACAACGACCGAGAGAGGAGCCTTTGGGAAGTTCGCACCCTTGTCCCGCCCAGGTGGCTCCGGCGCGCGTTCGGCCCCGCGGCGCGGTTCCTCATCATTGTGCGCCACCCGCTGGCCTGCGCGCTGGCGACGCGCGAGTTCCTCAAGGAGTTCGAATCGCCGACGCCGACGCTGCGCACGTGCCTGAGGAACTGGGTCGCCGCGCACGCGGCGCTCGACGAGGACGCCGTCGAGCTCCGGCGCATGGCGCTCCTCGACGACGTCAGGCACGGCTCGGGCGACGCGTGCCTCCTGCGCATCGCCTTCTCCGACCTCGTGCGGGACCCGGCGGCCGTGCTCGAGCGCATCGGCGCGGAGCTCGTCGACGCGCCGCTCCACGTGGCGGCCGAGGACGTCGCCGCCGTCGTCAAGGAGGGCGACCC
Organism: Aureococcus anophagefferens; assembly: GCF_000186865.1. Taxonomy (NCBI): domain Eukaryota; class Pelagophyceae; order Pelagomonadales; family Pelagomonadaceae; genus Aureococcus; species Aureococcus anophagefferens. The sequence continues at coordinate 446,642 of NW_008705587.1, forward strand.
GGACGACAAGTACCGCGCCATGTGGCGCGAGTGGCCGGACAGGCCCTTCCGCTGGGACGAGAACGGCACCTTCGAGCTCGGCTCGGACAAGCCCGCGCCCCCCGCGCGCCGCGAGGCGGGCGCCGCGGGCATCGTCGCCGAGTTCACGGAGCCGCTCGCGCGGCTGGGCTTCCCGCGCGCGTTCAAGGACGACTGGGCGAGGACGCCGCCGCCGGAACCCGCGGATTAAAGCCTCGGACGTTCCGGCCTTTGGGGCTGCGCACTTGGCTGCGCAAGCCTCGCAGTCGCACGCTTGGACGGCAAGGTCGGCCCCGGCAATGGTTGATGCTTCCTTGGGTGCACAACGATGCATCTATGGAATGCTGGCATAATGCGCGCTAATACCATGCTCCAGCTCGCGCTCCTCGGCGCCCTGACGGCGCGCGCGGCCGGCGATTGCGCCTGCACCGACTTTGCAATGCCTGCGATGTCCTCACGCGGCGTCCACGGGGGGTACCTCGGCGAAACTGACCAGGAAATACTTGGTAGATTACATCTCACAGGAAGGCAGCTCCGGAGGCTGGGCTTCGCTCGTGGGGCTGTCGGCCTGCGGCTGGATCGAGGCGAACGGACCGCTCGGCGGCGGGCCGTCGAACGGCTACGGGGGCTGCGACGGGTAGTGAGCTTTGGTTCGTCTTGAAGGACTCGGATGGCAACTACATTTCATATTGCTGGGGAACGCACCAGCTGTGCACATACCCATTCGGACCACGCGCAAAGGACTGGGGCAGCTTTGAAAGCGCAGCGCAGTTTTGCTTTGTCAACGGTGCCCTGATGGTTGACCTCGGCGCGGTTATCAACCCAGATCCGCCTTACGACGTCCGCTTTGTCACCGAGAGTATCGCGGCGACCGCAACTGCGAAGAGTGCCAGCTTTGTGTTTGAAATTGCCCGGTAAACTGACCCGGTGGCGCCTGCGAGCGCCTACGCGTCCTTTGGGAGGTAAACATCGGCTAGATGCACATGTTGAAGCCGCTAGGCCTGCTAGGATCGAGCAAGCGACTTCGTCATCGCGCGTGCCGACCTAAACGTCGTCGCGGACCGGACCTGAAACGATGGCTCGCCTCATTGTCCTACTCGCGCTGCTCGCGACGGGCGCCGACGCGCTCACGCGCGCGACGCCGTCTATGGGCCTGCGCACCTGGGTGAAGGGCAAGCTCGGCGGCGGCAGCAAGGGGACGATCCTCACGGAGTCGCCGGCGGGCAAGAAGCAGGACTTCCTCGAGGCGTCGCCCTACTGGGACCAGTCCACGGTGCCCGTGAACACCTACAAAAACAAGTCGCCCTACACGACCAAGGTCGTGAGCTGCAAGCGCATCGTCGGCCCCGAGGCGACGGGCGAGACGTGCCACATCATCTTCGACCACCAGGGCAAGATGCCCTACTGGGAGGGCCAGTCCTTCGGCGTCATCGCCGACGGCACGAACCCGAAGAACGGCAAGCCCCACACGGTGCGCCTCTACTCCATCGCCGCGTCGCGCTACGGCGACGACATGACGGGCAAGACGACGTCGCTCTGCGTGCGCCGCGCGACGTACTGGGACCCGGAGATGGGCAAGGACGACCCGGCGAAGAAGGGCGTCTGCTCCAACTTCATCTGCGACTCCAAGCCCGGCGACGCGGTCAAGATGACGGGCCCCTCCGGCAAGGTCATGCTCATGCCCGAGGAGAAGGCGGACACGGACTACATCATGGTCGCCACGGGCACGGGCATCGCGCCCTACCGGTCCTTCATCCGCCGCCTCTTCACGGAGACGACGCCCGCCGGCGAGGCCTACAAGGGCACGGCCTGGCTCTTCCTCGGCGTCGCCAACAGCGACGCGCTCCTCTACGACGAGGAGTGGCAGGCGACGCTCGCCAAGTACCCGGACAACTTCAAGCTCGACTACGCGCTCAGCCGCGAGCAGTCCAACTCCAAGGGCGGCAAGATGTACATCCAGGACAAGGTCGAGGAGTACGCCGACGAGATCTTCGACCGCCTCGGCAAGGGCGCCGTCATGTACTTCTGCGGCCTCAAGGGCATGATGCCGGGCATCCAGGACATGCTCAAGAGCGTCTGCGACAAGAAGGGCCTCGACTACGACGAGTACATCAAGGACCTCAAGAAGAAGGGCCAGTGGCGCGTCGAGGTCTACTAGGCGCCGGGAGCTGCGCCGTCCGCGGCCGCGCCTCGACACCTCCTGCATGCTAACAATCTGCCAGTGTGTCTACTATCGGGGAGCGCCGCCGTGCGCCATGGCCCACACTCCCGGCCGGCTACGTACGGTCCCTAGCACCCTATGGCCGCCGCCTTCTTCGATCGCGCGGGCACATGGTCCCGCAGTTGGGCGCGCCGCAGCCGAGGTGCGAGCCCGCGCCGCGGTTGTGCGTGACGGCGACGGTCGTGCTGCCCTTGAGCCGCGTCGAGAGCGGGAAGACGCGCCGCGCGGCGACGTGCCAGTAGTAGGTGATCCACCAGGAGAACATCGTCGCGCCGGAGACGTCCCGGTGCGTGCGGACGCAGCACGGCTCCGTCGGGCCGGCGCAGGCGTAGAAGGAGGCGAGCGAGTTCAGGACGCTCGCCGCCGCGGCGCGCGGCAGGATCCAGAAGTTGTCCGGCGCCCCCTTGCCGCCGGCGTACCACGTGCCGGCGTCGTACTCGCAGTGGGGCCCGAAGGGGAAGTCGTAGAGCACGTCGGGCCGGCTGAAGACGACGGCGTCGAAGCGCTTGTTGGTGGCGCGCTCGCGGCCGGCGACGAGCGCGTGGCCCGCGGCCATGGACGACCACCACGCGTGCGCGCGCCGCCGGTAGTCGTCGCGCGCGAAGCCCGTGCCCGCGACGCAGTCCCGGGCCGCGGGCGCCAGGGGCGGCGGGTCCGCGGCCGTGTCGTTGTCGGGCACGCGCGCGACGACCGACGGCCCGAGCGCGGCGTCGAGCGCGGCCCACTGCGCGGCCGTGACGTTGCCGACGCCGCGCAGGTAGAGGAGCACCTCCGAGTCCCGCGCGGCGGCGAAGGAGTCGACGACGAAGCGCTTGTAGGACCCGTGGACGTCCGGCCGCTCGACGAAGCCGCGCGACGCGCCGGCGACGAGGAACGCGACGCGCGGCGGCGCGCCGGCGCAGGTCCGCGTGCTGTTGCGGCAGGGCAGCCCGCCCCAGTCGAGCCACGGCGCGAGGCCGTTGTACTTGTGCACGAAGTACTTGATCGTCTGGCGGTCGTCCGCCGCGGCCAGGGCCGCGACGAGGAGGCGCCGCAGCATCAGGCCGGGCTGCCGCCCCACGAGGAAGCCAGCATCGCGCCCTGGGGCAATGGTGAGCTAATGGTGCGGAGATGTTGATGCGGCTCTCACAGCTCAGCTCTCCGAAGCGGCTGAGCTCTCCCGACGCGCTGGCCGACGTTCTTCTGAATCGTAAGCAGCTCCGCGGCCCCTCGGTCGCGCCCCTCTCTCCAGAATGCAAAAGCAGCCGCCGCCCCCGGCGTGGGTAGACCAGCTGAAGAAGGCCGCCGCACCGCGGACGACCGTGGACGTGAACAAAATGAAAGCGCACCCGTCGCTGCTCCCGTACCAGGTCGAGGCCGTCGGGTTCGCGATGGAACGCGGCGGCCGCGTCTTCTTAAACGATGAGATGGGCCTGGGCAAGACCGCGCAGGCCTTGACGCTCATGCGCCAGTACCCCAACGACTGGCCGGTCTTGGTCGTCGCGCCCAAGGCCGTGCTCACGCAGTGGGAGCAGGAGGTCCACCGCTGGATCGCGTCCAACGTCGTCGTCCAGATCGCGCGCGAGGGCAAGAAGACGGTCACGCGCATGGGCGCGAAGCAAACGATACTCACGTCGTGGAACTACGACAGCCAGATCTGCATCTGCACCTACGACATCTTCCGGGCGAACCGGACGCTGCAGGCGCCGCCCGGGGGTGCGCAGTGGCGCTGCGTGATCCTCGACGAGAGCCACAAGTGCAAGGACCCGAGCACCAAGCGCGCGAAGGAGATCATGCCCGTGGTCATGCGCGCGGATCACGTCGCGCTGCTGACCGGGACGCCGGCGCCCGCCGGCGCGAACGACCTCTGGAGCCAGCTCAAGATGGTGCTGCCCAAAGCCGCGCAGGATCACATGCCGTTCCACAACCAATGGCAGCAGCGCTACTGCGTGTGCAAGGAAATCTACACGGGCTTGCGCACGATCGAGAATTGGACGGGATTCAATCCCGGGACCCAGACCGAGGTCAACGGCCTGTTGAAGACGATGCAGATGCGGCGGCTTAAGACGGAGGTCCTGACGCAGCTCCCCGAGAAGCAGCGGCACGTGCTCTACCTCGAGGCGTCGCCGGGCGCCGCGAACAAGGCGAGCGGCCTCAAGGCGAAGTTCGAGGCCCTGCGGAACAAGGACGAGATCCTCGCCGCGGACCAGGAGCCGGTGCACGAGGTGATGAAGCTCTTCAGTGGCACCGCGGTCCTCGCAGCCGAGCCGTGCGTCGAGTGGGTCAAGGAGCACTTCTTCGAGGACGACAACGACACGCAGAAGATCATCGTCTTCGCGCACCACCGCGAGGTGCTCGACAGGCTCGAGGCCGGCTTCCAGAAGATCAAGGGGGCGACGACGATCCGCGTCGACGGCTCGGTGCCCGGCGCGCAGCGCGAGGAGCGCATTAAGCGGTTCAAGACGGACGCGACGTGCCGCGTGGCCCTGCTGTCCATGGGCACGTGCTCCAACGGCCTGAACATGACCGAGGCGTCGACGATCCTCTTCGCGGAGATGACCTGGTCGCCGACGGACCACATGCAGGCCGAGGACCGCATCCACCGCGTCTCGCAGACGAACGCGTGCAACATCTACTACGCGATGCTCCCGAATTCCCTGGGCTCGTTCATGTTCCGGCGGCTCCAGGCGAAGGCGCGCGACATCCGCGAGGTCGTCGACGGCCCGGACGCGACCGACCCGTCCTTGCGGACGACGAACTTCGTGACGCCGACGAAGCCGCCGGCCGCGGCGCGCGTGAAGCCCGCGGCGCCGGTGACGCCGCCCGTCGTCGTCGACCTCACGGAGGACTTCGAGGACGCGGCCGACGACGACGACGAGCCCATCGACCTCACGCAGGAGGAGGCCGCGCCCGCCTTGCCGGTCGTGACGCCGGCGGAGAAGAAGCGGCCGCGGGAGCCGGACAGCGACGACGACTCGGTCCTCGGCTACGACAGCGGCTTCGGCAAGAAGGCGCGCGGCTAATTTTACGTAACGACCACACATTGTTACACATCGACGCCCTTCTGTCGCTCGTTCGCCAGGAAGGCGGCGACGGTCTCCTCGTACCAGGCCAGCGGCCGCGGCTTCTCCTCGGCGCGCGGCTCCTCCCTGCTCGCGGTCTTGCCCGACTTGGGCAGCGACAGGTCGAAGAGCGGCAGGTCGCGGCGCTCCGGCGGCGGCGCGAAGTTCGTCTCGGCGCCGGGGCCGTGGAGCCCGCGCGCCGTCTCGTCGTAGCAGGCCGCGGCCTCCGTCGCCGACGCGTACCAGCCGAGGCAGTAGTCGTAGCCCGTGCGGCCGCGGATCGTCGCGCGGTACTTGCCGGAGCTCGAGTTGTACTCGACGCCGAGGTAGGCCGTGCGCTCGAGGGCGGCGTCGGCGTCCGTGGGCGCCCGCTTCCGCGACGACCCGCGGGCCTTGCCGCCGCCGCCGCCGGATCCGCCGCTCGCGGTCGACCGCGCGTCCGCGTCGCCCTTGCGGCCCGCCTTGGCCGCGGGCGCGGGGCCCGGCGACGACGCGCGCTTGCCGCCGGCCTTCGGTGACGCCTTTTTCGGAGGCGGCGGCTTGCGCGCCGGAGGCGCGGGCGCCTCGTCGGCGCCGCCGACGGCGCCGAAGAGCGTCGGCCGCTTGTTCGCGTTGGCCCACTTGGCGTCCTCCTCGCGCTTCGACAGCGCGAGCACGCGCTGCAGCTCGCGCTCGAAGGACGGGTCCTCGACGGACAGGCGGTCCGGCCGCTTCGAGCGACGCTGGCGCGTCGGTTCGAGCGCCATGCTCTCTCCGCTGACCTCGGGCTGACATTGAAGACGAAACTGAAGGCGGTGCAGCCCGGCTGCGAGCGCCGAGCCGACGCCGTGCGCCGCGCGGCCATGGCCGCGATGATGCAGTCCGAGGACGGCACGATCGACCTCGCCGCGCCCATCGACTCGGCGGCGCACGACCGATTCCTGCTCCAGTACCTCCACAACCAGTGCATCCTCGACATCGTCTTCGAGGAGCACCGGTGCGCCTCCGTCGCCGCGCGCGCGCGTGATTTTTTCTCGCCCGCGCAGGGCCTATCGCGAGGCGCCGTGCAAGCTCGCGTACCTCTGCGCCGGCCCGCCGAGCACGAAGCCCAAGCCCGCGCGCGAGGCGGCGCCCGCGACGGCGGCGGACCTGAAGCTCACGGAGGCGCCGGCCTTCAACCCGAGCGACATGGACAAATACGCCTTCAACTGCTGCAACTGCGGCCAGCGCGCGCGCGCGCCGCGTTCCTCCGGACCTCGTCGACGCGCGCGAGCGCGCGCCTCCCGCCGCAGGTCGGGCCGCTGCGGTACGCGCAGCACCTCGACAAGTGCATGGCCAAGGGCGGCCGCCGCGCCGCGCGCGAGGGCAACGAGGCGCGCCGCGCGTCGGCGGGCTCCGGCAACCGCTAGCGCGGCCCGCGGCCGCACCGCGCCGCGCTTGGAGCGCCGCGCGGTCGACGCGGATCGTAGATGGACCCGGCCCTTGCTCGGTGGTGCGACGGGCGCCGCCGGGGGGCCGACCCGGCGACCTGTCGAGTCGACGAGGCCTCGCGTCGCGTCGGAGGACGTCGCGCGGCGCGTCGACCCCGGGCGGCCTTCGGGGGTTTGAGAGGAGGGGGGTTTGAGAGGGATGGAGACCAAGTCCTGCGCCGCGAAGAGCTAGGCGCGTGCGCCGACTGGTGCCAGCTCGACCTTCGACGCGTGTGACCCGCGCCTCGAGGAGCGCGTCGTCCTGCTCGCGGACGCGCTCGCGCTCCTGCTCCAGCTCCAGCGCGTAGCGCCGCCGCGGCTCCGGCTGCGCCGCCGCGCGAGCACCTTCGCGTCGCAGCGGCGCGCGCGCGGCGCGACGCCGGCACCATGTGGCGCTCGTTCCCGTTCTTCCCGTCGCACAGCGCGGGCGTGGACCTCGAGGTCGGCGTCTGCCACCTCGAGCTCCCGCTCGACGACGTCGACCCGGACGGCGTCTACGCCGAGGAGGGCGCGGCGCCGAGCGTCTGGGCGCGGGGCAGCGAGGAGGAGTTCTACGTCTGCGGCACGGTGCTCTGCCACGGCGCGCCGACGCACCGCGTGCCCATCTCGACGCGGACGGCCGCGAGCTTCGACGCGCGGCGGTGCGCGTTCGAGTTCGGCGAGCTGTTGCGGTTCCCCGTGAAGCTGCGGGACCTGACGCGGGACGCGGCGCTCGCCGTGACGGTCATGGGCGAGGACCGGCGCGTCGTCGCGTCGGCGTCGACGCCCCTCTTCGACGGCCGGGGGCGCCTCGCGCGGGGCCTCGTGAAACTGGCGCTCCACGACGAGACGGCCGCGGGCGAGGCCGCGGCGGCGCTCGCGGCGGCGAACCGCGCGACGGAGCTCGGCGGCGCCGTCGGCGCCTTCGCGCGCGAGCTGCGGGGCGACGAGGAGTCCCGGGCCGGCTACGGGCCCTACGCGGCCGACGACCACCTCTTCCGCGCCGAGAAGCTCCGCGAGAACTTCGGCGGCGCGGCCGGGGCCGGCGCGGCGCCCGCCGCGGCCCGGCCGCCGGCGACGCCGGAGCGGCGCGCGAGCGCCGCGGGCGCGCCGGGCTCCGCGGGCGGGCCCGCGGCGCCGGCGGCCGCCGCGGGCCGCACCGCGTGGCTCGACGCGATGACGCTCGAGCGGCTCGGCCGCCGGCGGGCGGCGCTCGAGGACCGCGAGGCCTGGCTCCGCGCCGTGCACACGACGGCGGCGGAGCGCGCCATGGCCGGCCGCGCGTTCCTGAGCCTGGAGCTGCCGAGTCTGGAGCACCCGGTCCTCTACGAGGAGAAGCCCTACGCGGCCGCGCCCACGGTGCCGAAGATCGACAAGGCCTTCCGGGACCTGCGCGCCGGCGACGACGGCGCCCTGCCGCGGCGGGGCGGCGGCGCGGGCCTCGGCGCCGCGGGCGCCGCGGACGACGACGTGACCGTCAACGTCGTCGAGGCGACGCTCGCGGACATGGGCATCACGGCGTCGTCGAAGCACGGCTCGGGCGGGAGCCTCTTCGACCTCTACGGCGCGTCCGACGGCGACGCGAAGCCGCGGCGCGAGCCGCGCGGGCCCGCGGCGCGCGAGCGGCGCGACGTCTTCGTCTACGACTACGAGGACGCGCCGCGCGGCGGGGCGTCGAACCCCATCGAGGACAAGTACCGCGCCCTCGCGCGCGACGCGACGCGGGCCCTCGTGGACCGCGAGCTCAAGCCCAACGTCGACGAGGCGCGCGCGATCGCGAAGATCGTGTCCGCGCCGGGCGACGCGCTGAGCCCGCGCGACAAGGAGCTGCTCTGGAAGTTCCGCTACACGCTCGTGACGGACAAGCACGCTTTACCCAAGTTCCTGCTGAGCGTGGACTGGCGCGTCGAGGCGGAGCTCGCGCAGGTCCGGGAGCTGCTCGCGGCGTGGCGGTCGCGCGCGCCCGTCGACATCGCGGACGCGCTCAAGCTGCTGGGGCCGGAGAAGGCCTTCCAGCACGAGGTCGTGCGCGCCTTCGCCGTCGACGCCCTGCGCGCCGCGAGCGACGAGGAGCTCGTGGCCTACCTGCTGCAGCTCGTGCAGGCGCTCCGCTACGAGGCGCGGCGCGACGCGGCGCTCAGCGAGGCGGCGCCGGCGGAGGCGAGCCGGGGCGGCAAGGACGTCGTGGAGATGGAGCGCGCCGACGGCGGGCGGGGCGCGAAGAAGAAGGGCGCGCGGTCGCCGCTCGCGGCGTTCCTCTCGGAGCGCGCCGCGCGGTCGCTGTCCGTCGCGAACTTTGTGTGGTGGTACCTGAAGGTGGGCGCCGAGGACGCGAGCGACGAGGCGGCCTGCGCGACGTACCGCGTGTTCCGGGGCCGCTTCGCCGAGGACCTGGCGACGCGCGCGCCGGACGTCTACGCGACGCTCCGCGCGCAGGAGGAGCTCGTCGTGTCCGTGCTCGAGGCCCAGAGCCGCGCCAAGGAGGAGAAGGGGCGCAAGGATCTGAAGGAGGAGGCGCTGCGCAAGTCCCTGAGCCAGCTGCGCGTGCCGCGGCTCGTGACCGCGCGCGGCGTGCCCATGCCGCTCGACCCGACGGTGTCCGTGACGGGCCTCCACGACCCCGCGCGCGCGCCGAAGATCTACCGGTCGGCCATGTACCCGGCGCTCGTCGCCTTCGAGCGGAAGCCCGAGCCGCCGGACGCCGCGGCGCTCGCGGCGCGCGCGGCCGCGCCGCCGCCGCCGCCCGCGCGCGCGCGCGCGGCGCCGCCGCCCGCGGAGCGCGAGCCCCGGAGCTCGTCGCTCGGCGGCGACGGCTCCTTCTTCGACGCGCTGGCGACCGCGGCCTTCGGGAGCGACGCGGGCAAGGACGTCGTCGAGCTCGAGCCCGCGGAGGGCGACCGCGTTAGCGGCGACGGCGGCCGCGGCTCGGGCGCGGCGCCGCCCGCGCCCTACCGCGTCATCGTCAAGAACGGCGACGACCTGCGCCAGGACCAGCTCGTGCTCCAGTTCGTGCTGCTCATGGACCTGCTGCTGAAGCGCGTGAACCTGGATTTGAAGCTCACGTGCTACCGCGCGCTCGCGACGGGCGCGTCGTCGGGCCTGCTCCAGTTCGTCGAGGACTCCGCGGCGATCTCGTCGATCTCTGGCGGACCACGGCGGCTCCATCACGGCCTTCCTCCGGCGCTGGAACCCGGACCGGCGCGCGGCGGACGGCGTGTCGGCCGAGGCGCGCGACAACTTCACGCGGAGCTGCGCGGGCTACTGCGTCATCACCTACCTGTTGGGCATCGGCGACCGCCACCTCGACAACATCATGATCGCCAAGGACGGGCGCCTCTTCCACATCGACTTTGGGTTCATCCTCGGCAAGGACCCGAAGCCGTACCCGCCGCCGTTCCGGCTCACCAAGGAGATGGCCGAGGCCATGGGCTACCCGGACGACCCCAACTACACGCAGAAGTTCAAGACCAAGTGCTGCCAGGCCTACACCTGCCTCCGCAAGCACGCGCCCCTCCTGCTCAACCTCATGTCGCTCATGAAGGACGCGGGCATCGAGCACCTCTCCGAGGAGTCCGACGTGAAGCTCGCCAAGTTCCAGGACCGCTTCCGCCTCGACCTCAGCGACGAGGACGCCGAGCGCTTCTTCCTCTCCCTCATCAACGAGTCCCTCAACGCCCTCGTCCCCGTCGTCCTCGAGAAGTTCCACAAGATCGCCGTCTGGATGAAGTAGTACTAGTAGGATTTTACGTAGCGTCGTTCGCGCCGAGGCGGTCGAGGGCCACGCGGGCGTCGGATAGGGACTGGCGCGCCGCGGGTTTCACCAACTCGAGTCGACGTCGACGACTCGACGAGAGGCAGAGCCTGGTCCAACCTGCCAACGCGCAGCACTGCCGAAAGACAAGAGCATAGGCAACGTCCCTTCGTCACCGGCCCCCTAAGCGATGAGATCCTCCTCCTCCCCGTCGGCAACACCGAGGAAGATGCGCTCGAGCTCGACGAGGGACTTGCCCTTGGTCTCGACGGCGAAGAGGGCGAGGAGGCCCGCGGAGGCGAGGGAGAAGGCGGCGAAGGCGAAGAAGACGCCCTGCTGCGTGAGGGCCGTCTCGAGCTCCTTGAAGTAGTTCGTGAAGAGGAAGTTGAAGCCCCAGAAGACGGCGACGGCCGCGCCCGAGACCTGGGCGCGGATGCGCTCGGGGCTCACCTCCGTCGAGTAGGCCCAGGCGAGGGGCCCGACGCCGAAGGAGATGCAGGCGACGTAGAAGACGACGGCGACGATGGGGAGCCAGGCGTTGAGGCCCGGGTCGTCGAGCGCGTACGAGAGGCCGAGGACGCCGCTGCCGAGCGCCGCGCCGACGAGGGAGCCGACGAGGAGGGGCTTGCGGCCGAACTTGGGGATGAAGTAGAGGATGCCGAGCAGGGAGATGAGCACCTGGGCGGCGCCGTAGCCGAGCGCGCCGAGCTCGACGGACTTGTCGCCGTCGTCCGTGTCGCCCGCGGCGGCGAGGATGTCGTTGAGGTAGGAGTTGACGATCTTCTGGCCGCTGAGGGAGAAGGCGCCGACGGTCGCGACGCCGAGGCAGGCCGGGTAGAGGTAGCGGCGCGCGCAGAGCGGGTCCGCGCGGGCCGCGGCGCCGGGCTTGGCCGCGTGGAGCGCGTGGAGGTCGCGGACCGTCGCGTCGTGGTCGCCGCCGCCGGCGCCGTGGATGGCGACGAGGGCCCGCTTCGCGGCGTCGAGGCGGCCTTGGCGCACGAGGTGGGGCGGCGCCTCGGGGAAGCACGCGCCGACGAGCGCCAGGTGCACCGCCGCGGGCGCGACGCCGAACGCGGCCATGACGCGCCACCAGTGGGCGCGGCTCGACACGCCGAGGCCGAAGAGCTGGGTCGTGAAGATGCCGCAGCAGAGCACGAGGTTGAGCATGCCCATCAAGATGCCGCGGCAGCTCGGCGGCGCGCACTCGCCGACGTAGGGCTGGATGAGCGCGCTCGACGCGCCCTGGGCGAAGCCGATGACGAGGCGCGCGGCGAGCACCGTCGTGTAGGACCGCGCGCAGGCCAACAGGCCGTAGCCGGCCATCCAGGGCGCGCAGTTCAGCAGCAGCAGCCGCCGGCAGCCGAGCCGGCCGCTGAGCCGGCCCGCGAGCAGCGCGGCGCCGAGCGCGACGAGGTCTGGGCAGGCGACGACGAGCTCCGCGCGGCTGCAGATGGCGTCGCCCGCGGCCCAGCCCGACCCGCAGAGGCCCGTGTCCGCGATGATGCTGCGGATCGTCGGGCCGCTGAAGGACACCGTGAAGCCGATGAGGTAGGCCTGCAGGTCGACGACGAGCGTCGCGAGCACGTAGAAGGGCAGCCGCGACGGGAGCTTCTGCGGCGGCGGGGGCGCTGGATCTTGCAAGGTGCCCAGCAGGGGGGCGTCGCGCTCGTGCTCCATATTCTCGGGTGTGGTCCAATGGGCAGCTCGCTCATCCAAGCAGCGCAGGCCTGGTCGAACGTGCAGCGCTGTTGAACAGCTTCACTCGGTGCTTCGCCGCCTTGAGCAATGTCGAGCTCTTCGGCGCCCGAATCCGAGCTCTTCGGCCCCCGAATCCGCGCGCCGGCAGAAGCACCGTGCCCCTGGGACGTCGTCATACGCGTTTCGACCTTCGGCAACGCCTATCTCCTCAACGCCTTCCGCGCCGTGAGCAAAAGCGCTCAGAACGAGATCTCGCGGATCGTCGACGAGCGGCTCCTGCCCGAGCACCGCCGGCTGGCCCAGAGCCTCGTGCGCCGGACCCTGCGGCGGTCGGCGCTGCGGCGCGCCTCCACGGCGCCGGATCTCGAAGACGGCGCCGCCGGCGCCGCCGGCGCCGCGGACGACGCGCTCTCGTCCGCGCTCAACTCCGCGGACTTTGTCGAGTCGCTGCGGCGCGCGGCGACGATGCCCATGCTGCGGTCCGTCGAGCTCCTCGGCGCGCGGCCCGCGATCTCGCGCGTGTCGCTGGCGCTCCTGAGCCTCCGGAGCGACGACGCGGCCGGGAGCCCGTCGGAGGCCGTCGGGCTGGCGGCGGACGGCGCGTTCTGCGACCTCGTCGACGCCGTGCGGCGCGACGACGGCGCCGCCGTCGAGGCGCTCGTGCTCGACAAGGGCGCGGCCGTGGACCACCGGCCGCGCGACGGCCGCTACCCGTGCCTGCACCAGGCGGCGATGGACGGCCGCGCGGTCGCCGTCGCCGCGCTGCTCCGCCTCGGCGCCGCGGCGACCGTCGTCGCCGACAACCAGCTCGCGCTCAACCTCGCGGCGTGCTACGGCCGCGAGGCCGCGGTCCGGGCCTTCCTCGAGCACGCGCCGGACGTGCTCGACCTCCAGGACGACTTCGGCGCGACGGCGCTCGCGACGGCGACCTTCTACTCGCAGGCGCCCATCGTCGAGGTGCTCCTCGACGCCGGCGCCGACGCGACGGTGCCCTCGACGCTCGGCAAGACGCCCCTGGACATCGTCCGCGGGCGGCTCGAGCTCCCGGACGCGCGCCGGGAGCTCCACGACGCGCGGGAGCACATCCGGGACCTCCTCGAGCGCGACCGCGCGCGGCGCCTCGGCGCGGCGCCGGAGTGCAAGTCCGAGTAAGCTTACCTCCCTCGTAATCTCCTCCCCGCGTCGACGCGCGCGGACCCGCCGGCGACGACGTCGACGAGCCGCCGGAGCCGCGGAAGGTACGCGTCCACGGCCATCGTCGTCTCCGCGGGCAGGTGGACGAAGACGACGGGCACGAGGGAGCGCTCGCCCAACAGCGGCGCCCCGCCGTCGTGGCCGCGGACGCGCGCGAGCGTCCGGTAGTAGGCCTCGTTGCAGAAGAAGACGCCCGCGTCCGTGCTCCACTCCTCGTCGACGAGCACGAGCCGCCCGAGCGGCGCCGTCGTCGCGAGGACGCAGGGCGCGCCGGGGATCGCGGGCGTCGTCGCGCACGAGCCGTCGTCGCCGGCGCCGAGCACGTTGTGGCCCGCGATCTCGACGCGCAGGTCGCGGCTCGACTCCTCGAGGCCGAGGTGGACGACGGCTTTGAAGGGCCGCGTCGCGAGCGCCGCCGCGGCCCAGGACGCGCCAATGGTCGACACGGGCAGGAGCTCCGCGAAGATCCGCGCCGCGGCGCCGCGCGGGCCGACGAGCGACCCGTTGAGCGCGCGCGCGGCGACCTTCGACGGGTTCTCGACGCCGTCGAACTCGACAAAGCCCGTGACGAGCACCTCCGACGACGGCGCCGCGGCGCCCTCCGGCACGACGTCGCCGACGCGCACGGCGACGACGACGAGGACGACGAGGAGCAGCGCGCACGCGACGAACGCGTAGAGCGCTGTGTGCTCCTCCGACCGCTCGTGGCGCGCGCGCCGCCGCCGGTCCAGCGCGTCCGTGCTCTCGTAGGCGTGCTGCTCCATAGCGACGCTGCGCGCGCGCGGGCGCGGCAAGGGCTCAGTGCAAGCAGTGTGCAAGTTGGAGTTCAACGAGGACTCGGGCACCGTAAAAAGCCCCCTTTAGCAGAGGCGCGGACTTGCGTCGATCGGAGCGAAGAAGGGGGGGGGACGAAGCCCGCACGCTCAGTACGCGGGCTTGGTCTTCATGAAGTCGGCGATGAGGCAGCAGCCCTCGAACTTGCGCTGCTTGCCGAAGAGCATCTCGGGCATGAGCACCTTGCCCGCGATGTCGATGACGCTGCAGAAGGTGCCGACCTCGCCGTCGATGGTCTCCTCCGTGCGGATCACGAAGATGTGGGAGTCGTTCGTGCCCGGCACGTAGAGGAAGTCCGAGCAGCCGCGGAGCGGGAGGAACGTCAGCGCGGGCTTCGCGATGACCTTCGACGCGTCGAAGTCGTCGTCGCAGGCGAGCATGAGGTTGCAGCACTTGGCCTCGTCGATGACCTCGTCGTAGGGCTGGCGGCTGAGCTTGCGCGGGAAGAAGAGCCACTTCTTGTGGACGTCGGACCAGCGGCCGGACTCGTGGATCATGTAGCCCGCGCCGTGCGGGCACTGGGCCGCGGCGCGCAGGGCGCCGTACTGCGTCGACCAGTCGATGTCCGTCACGGCGAAGGCCTCGTCGAGCGCCTTGATCCACATCTCGCCCTTGTGGACGACGTTGCCGTCGTCGTCCGTCCGCTCCTTGCCCGTCGACCCGATGAGGAGCTTGCCGTCCTTGATCGTGGACCACTCCGTCTTCAGGCCCTTGTTCTTCGAGCCGTCGCCGAGGAGCACGCGCACGCGCTTGCCGTCGTTTTCCACGGGCTTGATGAGGAACTTGCCCGCGCTGGCGTCGGGCGCCGGGTTCCAGACGACCTCGTCGACGTTGCCCGTGCGGTCGCAGGCCGTCACGAGCTTGCCGCCGTACCACTCGAGCAGGGAATACTCGGCGCCGCGGCCGCTCTTGTCGGAGTCGTCCTTGTGGGTGCCGACGCTCACGAGCGTGTCGTCGACGAGCTCGAACTTGTACCGGACGTCGCCGTCGCCGAGGTACGTGAGCCTGGCCGTCGCGAAGGCCGTCGTGAGGGTCGCTTCGTCGTTCTCCTTGCCGGCGGCGTCCTTCATGGCCCGCGAGTCCTGGTCCTGGTCCGCGATGAAGCCCAGGTCGAAGGACGTCTCGGGCGCGTTCGACGTCGCGCCGACGAGCGCCGCGAACGCGGGGCCGCTCGTCGCGACGAGCGCGTCGATGACGTGGTGGCCGTTCTCCACGGAAACGTGGTGCTTCATCTCCCCAAAGTCGACGACGCCGTTGTCGTTGGCGTCGAAGGTCGCCGTCAGCAGCCCGCGCAGGCGCTTGATCTCCTCCTTGGCGCTGTCGAGGTCGGTCACGTCCTCCGCGGCGAGGTACTTCTCGCGGCCCTTGGACGCCGTGCGCGCCAGGGTGAGCGTCTCGGCCGTCTGGCCCTCCGTCGACGCACCGGCACCCATGATTCCCAGCGAGGCTAGCGGCGACGCGTCTATGCTCGGCGCTGAGAGCCTGCACGGCAACCGCACTGTATGGATCGAGGGCAAACGAGCAGCTCGATCGAAAGCACATCGAGAGGCGAGACGTGGACGACGGAGGCGGCCGCAGTTCGCCGCCTGCCATGAGCTTCATGTCGCGGACGCCGGCGCCCGGCGAGCGCGGCGACGCGCGGGCGTGCCCCATCGCGCCGCCGAGCGCCGGCGAGGCCCCCCCGGCGGGCGGGAATCCCTGGCCGTCCGCGCCGCCGCCCTGGGTCGACGACCGCACGACGCAGCGCTGCATGGGCCGCGCCTGCACGGTTCGCGTCTCCGCGTCTGTCCGAGAGTCGCCGCCACCGCACGCGCCGCGTCGTAGGTCGCCTTCGACAGCGTGCTCGAGCGGCGGCACCACTGCCGGTTTTGCGGCAACATCTACTGCGGCAACTGCAGCGCGCGCAACTCCATGCTGCCGCCGGAGTGGAACATCAAGGAGCCCCAGCGCGTCTGCAACACGTGCTACCGCCTGCTCGTGCCCTACCAGCAGCGCTGGATCGCGACGAACTCCAACAGCCTGCGGGAGAACTTGCTCGAGGACGACGGCTCGACGCGCTACATGAACAGCCCGCTGCGCTTCACGCTCGGCGGCGAGGTGCGCAAGGCGGCCTACACGCTCCAGAACCTGACGGACCGCGAGAACGTCAACTACTGGGAGCGCGACAACGAGTACTGCACGGAGATGCTCGAGGCCGTCGAGGGCCTCATGTTCATGACCGTGGGCAAGATCGCGTTCATCGGCGGCTTGCGCTTCGCGACGGGCTGCGTCGTCGCCAAGCTGCCGGACAACACGTGGTCCGCGCCCTGCGCCGTGGGCTCCTTCGGCGTGACCTTCGGCGCGTGCCTCGGCGCCGAGGTCACGGACATGGTCACGGGCATCGACCGCGAGACCATGGAGAAGTTCTCCAACGAGCAGGTGTCCAACGTCATGCTCGGCGGCGAGGCGTCCTTCGCGCTGGGGCCGCTGGGCCGCACGGCGACGGGCGAGGCCTACGTCGCGGGCGCGGGGCCGAGCTCGAACTCGGAGGCGTACATGTCGTACAGCCAGTCGCGCGGCGCCTACGGCGGCGTCACGGTGGACGCGGCCTACGTGTCCGTGCGCAAGGACGTCAACGAGAAGTTCTACGGCTACGCCGTGAGCGCGCGCGACGTCCTCGGCGGCAAGGTCGACCGGCCCAAGGCCGCGGAGCCGCTCTACTCGGCGCTCGCGAACTTTTACGCGACGGTCTTCCCCGCGCGCGGCGCCAACGGCCGGTCCGCCTACGACGACGTCCACACGCGGTCCTTCGCGGGGGGCACGGGCTACGTCGACCGCCAGGGCAGCGGCGCCGCGCCGCGCGTCGAGCGCGACGCCTACGGCCGGCCCGTGCAGCCGTCGCCCGTCGGCGTGCCGGGCCAGCCGCCGCCCTGGAACCCCTACGAGGACGAGTACGGACGGCCGCGCCAGCCCGGCGCCGCGCCGCCCGCGCCGCAGCAGGCCTACGCGCCGCAGCAGGCCTACGACCAGCAGCGGGCCTACGACCAGCAGCGGG